>NW_014569906.1:101636-120066 GCF_001313835.1 Polistes canadensis
ATGTGCAATTTCTCAAATAAAAGATCTATTCCCTTTTATTTGATTTTTACACATTTGTTTGGTTTTTATTTAGATAATAATCGAAATAGATAACGTTTTATCGTGATTAAAATTTCTATAACTGTTCTCGTGTGCGTTTGTAATTGAATATTTTGTTTCTTTTTAAAAAAAAAAAAGATATTACGAGATCGTTTATTTAGTCGGAATTTGGTGACAATTATATAAGGTAAATAAGATACGTTGTATTTTGTTTAATCAGTCAGTCTATCAAATTTGATCATTTGATAAATATGACTATTATAAAACATTGTTACTATCGCGTTAATACGCAACATTTATTAACTAATCCAATATCTCGATGCATTTAAATATCGTCACATAATATAACGTTAAATTGAATTTTCATTTACTTATTACAAAGAATCTTAGTAAGAAATCCCGGATCTCATCTCTTCCCTCCTACTACTCAATTTTATTACGCATGTATTCGTTTATCTAATAATAAAATTCAATGATGTCAAACTATCATAATTTATATATCTATTCTCTTTTCGATCTGTATTCAAAGATAAAAGATGATATGCATATAATACGCATCTGTATTTCTCTTATAAAAAAAAAAATTGCGAAAGAAAGAAAAAAAGAAGGAGAAAGAGAAATACTACGATTGAAAAAGAACCAATAAAAAAAAAATTCAAAAAAGTAATTAAAAAGAAAAGAAAAATCGTCAAAGAACACAGTAGGAAAATGATATTATCGCGTGATTTTTATTTTCATTAAATTTTTTCTTCTTATTTTTTTGTGTGTTTTTTTTTTTCGGATATATATAGAGAACAGTATATATATTCGAAATCAATCAATGTTATAGCAGGGTCAATAGTCATTCTGTACATAAAGATAATGATAACACTCAAGATCGTGAGTGCTTATCTGACTTTTGCAGTAAATACGTTTTAATTCCGATATATCGTTTTCTGTTAGACTCGAGCAAGCGTGCCTATCAAAAATGTATAAGTTTCTACGTATATATATATATATATACATATATATTTTCCTTACGTAGGACACCACAAACGACGACGACGACGACGACTACGACAACGACAGAATTATGCACACTCGTAAGCGTTATATAACATCGTAAATTAAAAATGAAAAAAAAATAAAAGAAAAGAAAAGAAAAAGTAAAAGAGACACAAAAATAAAATAAGCAATATCGAATAAGATACTCGGCTGCAAATGAAAATTTTAAACGGATATCGATAAATCGCGTTAAGCGTGAAATTCCTTATCGTAACCTGAAATGAATTTTGCGAAACTAATCGTTAAATACAATGTAGTATAATACGAGATATATCTGCACTCTCTAAGAGTCTTAAAAGTTTCGATATTTCCTTTTTTATTTTATTTCTTTTTCTTTCTCTATTTTTTTTTGTTTCAAATCTAATATATCGATACTTATTTTTATACGATCCCAATGATTGTTATTTATATATCGTATATTAAACAAATTCGAAATTACGTTTGAAGAAAATCTTACTATTTGATTTTATTCGTAATACTTTAATATAGTTCACTCATACTCGGTTTCAATTAATTTTTCAATTGGAAAGTATTTTAGGGCCAATTTCTACGAGATTCATGTGTGTGAAAATATATTTCACATTATAAACAGTGAAAATAAATTATTAAAATAACCTACAGATATAGGTAACTGTCCTTAAAGATATAACCGGTTTTTTGGTTTCTTTCTTTCTTTTTTTTTTCCATGAGAATGCAATTTGAAAGAACAAAATATATCGAATATATAAAACACATATTAATATCGTAAATTGTAATATTATTTCTATTTATAAAAAATAATCTTCTGTATTTTCGAAAAAAACGTACGTAAATGATTCGAAACTTTTGGCTGATAGTGTACATAGATAAATATTAGATAGTACGAAATATTCGTGACGATTTTTACATAAGCAAATGTTTTGTTTTGTTTTTTTTTTTTTGTAAATCGTGCAGAAATTTTCTAACCAAAGCCAATGCTTAAATTCAAATACATACATCCCATTATACATACCTAAATATATAATATATGTATAGGATAAATATATAAAATATATATACATATATTTATAGATGTATATATGAGATTATGCATAAACTCGCGTAGACAGGAACGGAGCTTATCATATATATTTTTTTTTTCTTTTTTTTCGTCCATTGGACGATAGTCATGAGTGTCGATGACTAATCGTCGTCGAGAAAGGTTTATACGTTGTCGAGCAAGCAAACTGCCATAACTTCTCGTGCGGCACTTTTCGTGCGTTTATATCCATTTATATCGATGACTCTAGGCGCATCAAGAAATACACACACGAACTTAACATATATACACACACAAACGTAAACCATGTGTGTGTCTCTATTAACTTCTTCCTGAAATTTTTCCTCTCGTTTTTTTCTATGTTTTTTACCCTATACATATATATATATTTTTTTTTTATCAAGAAAAATTTAATTACGATGCTCGGAATTAGAGGAAAAAAATAGTCACTGAGAGTTTCGGTGTACCAATGGAAAAATAATTACGATTTTATTAAATACATATTTTATATTTAGAAATCTTTTTTCTTTTTAACTTTCTCAAAATTTAATTGAATTTATATTTCATATAAGAAAAATGGTCATCATTTTTCTCAATTATCTTACGTTCTAACAAATTTTATTTTACTTTCTGTATTTTTATTCTATTTGACATATATGTTCTTTTTTTTTTTTTTGAATACTTTCAATAAAAATTAATAAAAATGATTAATCTGTAAATCTCTCTCTCTCTCACTATCTATCGTTAAAAGTTTAACATTTTTATCTCTGTCTATCTTATTTGTATTATGTCAAATTATCGTGCAATGCATTGAGTCAAAATTTCGTACATTTCCTACAATAGCAGGTATAAATATATATATGCGAACTACACTCGTGAACAATGCGATTGGGTATCCTACAAAAGATTTCAGGTTGGCTAGTGAAAAGCGTGATAAACGTGCGTTTTCCGAGCGAATAAAATGGATCTTTAAAATGTCACCGGGGTGCAAAAAGAAAAAAAAAGAAAAGAAAAGAAAAGAAAAGAAAATTGTATAGACGATGAGCAGAATAGTAGTAGTAGTAGTAGTGGTGCTGGTGGTGGTGTAGTTGAAGAGGCAGCAGCAGTGGGGTGTGTGTGAGCGGAATAAGGGGGGGTGGGAAGGTGAGGGTGGTTGGGTGGAAGATAGGTTGGGGGTCCATTTTACGTTCGGCTCGACGATTTCGTTTTAAAGCAACACGATGAACGAGCATTAAGCGTGAATTTCTTCTGACGGTTAGTATGGTGGTGGTGATGGTGATGGTGGTTCAAGGGATGGGCTCTTTAAACTTTAAAAGTCTTTCGAATCCGACGCGCGGGGTCTTTTAAATTGTTTCGTGGATGAGGGGTGAGGTGGGAGGTTCGAGGGTAGTATGAAAGAAAAAAGTAGAAAAAAAAGTAGAAGAAGAAGAAGAAGAAGAAAAGAAAAGAAAACGGTTGGACAGTTTAAACCGAAATATATACCATGGACACGCTTTGGTAATTCAAGATGCAGTTTTAAAAAGTTTCGACCAAAATGGCCGTCGGAGTCAAATGTCGTTCGGTATAACCGTTACGACGTATTATTTTATGAAAATAATATCAGTAGTTGTTGAAAAAATCAAACAACAAAAAATAATAATAATAATAATAATAATAATAATATAAGTGTATGATAAAATACGATGATGATTCATCTTTATCGGGATGGACACTTACTTTTTTTCTTTTTTTTTTTTTTTTACTTTACAAAATGTCGAATAAATGTGCAAAATCGTTGAATCACCTATCACATTCGCGCAACGCGTACATATTTATATATATATGTAGAATTACATATGACGAGTTAATAAGTAAGCAGATATCTATGCGTCCGATAAGGGAATAAGCTTACGCCAATGTAGTCACGTAATTACAAAGTGTACGATAATTAGTAAGCTATTTATTTTTATTCCTCTGATGTTTCTTTATTTCATTTCAAATATATATTTCAAATATATATATTCAAAATTTAACTAGTTAAATTTATTAGTTCTAACACATTACAACTGTGGGTGAGTGGGTGGGGAGGGGTGGTCATCGTGCATCGTTCAATTAAACACCTATCGCAATAATATTTCATTTTTCTTGTTGATTATCATGACCATGAAATCGAGAATAATTAGGATAATATAAAGAATGAAAATAAAAAAAATAAAAAAATTGAAAGTAAGAGAGACGAATCAGGGATGTTTCTTTTTTTTTGTTTTTTCTCTCTCTCTCTCTTTGATTACAATGGTCATGGTGGTGATGGTGTGGCAGCACGCGTAAGACACGATACGGTCACGTTCTAACACGTATGTACTACTTCCTGCGCGATTGACAACACGACGACGAGTCTTACTCGGAATTCAAATGTACGAACTAAACATATCTCGTCCTGTCGTTTACAATCCTTGTTTCTCATATCGTATGATACTTCGCTAAAGGATTTTACGAATTTCACTAAAATTCGAGATTGAAAAGTGAAGAAGTAAAATAAGAACTACTGCCAGTCGTTATTTTTAAACGTAACAATATTTCATGACTACATTTTTCAAATAAAAAGAATTATTTGTAAGTATGTATACATATATATATATAAAAAAATAGATAGTGGTCATAGAAAAGAAAATAAAAAGACAAATTTATTCGAGTATCTCAACTCTAACGTTATAAGAGAGAGGTATGCGTGAATTTTCTCACGCCGGATTATTTTTATCTTATTATTTTTGTTTTTTCTTTTTCTATTTTATTATTTATATTTCTTCCTCGTTATCAAAGTTATATCCGCGAGTCGATCGAAACGAAATCTTACTGGCAATTAAAGAAAAATTCCAAGGATTTCTAACGAAGTATACGCGAACACATACAATCGTCGAACATTATTTATTTTCTTTTATTTTATTTTATTTTCCTTTTTCTTTTTTCGTAAAAAATGAGCGAGAATAAGAGAAAGGGGGAAAAAAAAATCACTTGGCAGGTAACGTAATTGATAATCGAATCTTTCAAAGGTTTATCAAGTTTGATAACGGTAAACTCGTGTAAACTATCGATTACGTTATCTAAGTATGGTGGTGGTTGGCAGGAGTAGTAACGACAAGGCTCTAATTATACTTCTCTCTCTCTCTCTCTCTCTCTCTCACTCTCTCTCTCTCTCTCTCTCTCTCTCTCTCTCTTGGGCTCCTGCGTTTACACGACAGAGAAACGTTTTTCCAGTTTGCGGATTAGGTATCTCTTATGTTAGAGAAAAAGAGAAAGAGAGAGAGAGAGAGAGAGAGAGAGAGACACTTTGCCGTGGGAATATTTTATCGGCTTATCCAAGAGACGATAACGCGCATTACGCCCGATTAATGTGTATAAGTATGAAAGAAAAAAAGAAAATATAGAAAAGGATAAAACCAAACGTAAAAGAGAAAACAACAAAAGATAAACAGAACGAAAGAGTAATAATAATAGATTGAGAGTAAGAGACAGAGAGAGGAGAAAAAAAAAACGATAAAATAGAAAAAAAAGTAAGGAAAATCGAGTAAAAATTATATCGAGAAAAACAATTATAATATTCGCGAGAAATAATTGGAATATATTGAAAAAGTGAAAGTATGGTAAGAGAAAAGCAAAAGTAAAAAATAAGAGAAAGATAAGATTATGATTAAACCATTTAATCGTTATTTTAATCGAACCACACACCCATACACACACACATTTCAATCGACGTTCGTATCTTTCGCTACTACTACTACTATTAGTATGGGGAGGAGTTGAGGGGGAAGAGGACGACGTGCAATATCAGCCGGTTAACAGACAGATTTCTCGGAACCGGAGCTCGGCATCGCGATTCGCGATCCTCTCCGAACGCAAAAATTCATCCTACGTAAGCATGTATACACGTAACTTACCTATACATGCATAAATTCTTATTTCCATGCATACGTGGTTTATATATATGCACGTATGGTACTTATATATATATATACTTATGTATATAGTTGTTGTGTTCTTAAGTTAGGGGGACCCATAATGAGGGCGCCTTTTCGTTCGACGAATGTGTATGCACCCTCCCCCCTTTCCCCCTTTCCCCAGTTCCACCTCCCACCCTCTTTCTCTTCCTTTCCTCATACTCATACTATTACTCTTTGGTTTACTCCACGTCGCATTACCAAGCGACCGTTTAATTTACCATCGTATCCTTGCGAATTACGACGTGCAACGTAACGCGTCGTTAATTAACGATAAAGGGGCAAGATCGGCGCGCGCGATGGGGCATCGCGTTTCATGCCGATCAACCGGTGAAAGAGAACCCCAAAAAAAAAAGAAAAACAAATTAAAATAAAAGAAATAGTTAGGGAGAGAGTGAGAGATAGGTGGAGGTGGTTATGGTGGGGAGAGAGTTGCATCATTCTCTCTCTCTCTCTCTTTTCCGATACGTTGCATCTTTCAACTGATTTTTAATTTGATTTTAATTTATATTTTTCTATTTTTGTGCATTTGATTTTGATTATTGGTTTTTTTATCCCCGTCATTTTCATATGATCAATTCAAAGTCAATATGCGTTTCATCTTAGTTTATGGTATTTTGCAAATCATTTCTTTTCCTATTTATTATATTAGTATTATTATATTCGTTCAACGTGTGTGTATTATTTCGAAACGATGGAATAATAAATATTTCGTAGAAAAATGCAACGCGATATGCGTTTTTTCCGGCGGGGGGGGGGTGGGCTGAGGAAATTAATTTCTTTTTTCTTGATATAGAAACATCGGAATCGAAACGATACAACTAATGCTTTCATGAATTCCGATAATTTTTAGTAGTGTGTTAGTTTATATCATGGTAAAAAGTAAACATTACGATGACTGTAACGACAGATCGGTCGGTCGAGTTTGAAATTTCCTTGAATTCAAGGCTATTACCATTTGCAGTAGAATCGTACGATAGTTTTATCGATCAGGTCACTGAGAAATTCGTAATTTCGAGAGTAGCTAGCTTACTATATACATATATATATACATTCGTTGTGATAATGAAGCACGACGGGATAATGTGATTGTCTTCCGATGAATTACGAGCTCAAATTATATGGAAATCTTTATGCATGCATAAATAAAATTATAAATACCAATAAGCGACATCGTTGCATCGTCTCTATCTTTTTTTTTTTCTTTTTTACTTTTTTCCTTTTTCATTTTCTTATTTCTCTTTTGATTTACGATCTTTAGTGCTAGCGCGCGCACAAAAATTACACATACACATCTTTACGAAATCGCATCTGAAGAAAATTTTCTCTCGAACGAATGAATAATTTCTCAATGATATGACGTAAAAAAATTATAATACAAAATTAAATCACAAAATATATATAACAACAACAAAAGAAAATAAAAAATACATATCGATTTCATATCTTCTTAAACAACTTAACAAATATACTATCACATATTTTAATTAATCTTTGATGGTATCACAAAAAATGGAGAGAACGGTGAATTCGTCGAAGAGAGGATTTAAAAAATTGTACAAAAAAAATGTATAAAAAGGGGAGAAAAAATATATATAAAAAATAAAAAGAACTGAGAATCCAAATACTAATTCGGCCCTGACTACGAGAGAGATGGGTTGCCATGCGAGACCGGAGCATTTACATGTAATTGCTTTCCGCGAATCCACCTACTCGTTCGTTCGCGCGCGCGCACACACACACACACACGCGCACGCACACACACACACACACACACACACACACACACACACACACACACACACACATACACACACACACACACTATCCCTATCTCTCTCTCTCTCGCTCTCTTATTCGTCCACTTGTTTTTGATAAAGGTAATTGTAGGTTTGCCCACGCTAATTCCTCTTTCACGAATATATCCTACGAAGTAGGCAGGTAATAATACCCGCGGGCAAATAACGCGAGAGCTCGGTTTCTCGTGAAAAAGTGATGATTCCGTTGCTCTCGTCACCGGGAATTTTTGTTTAAAATAAAAAAAGAAAAAAAAGAAAAAAGGAAAAAAGAAGAAAGAAGAAAAATCGAGAAAAAGAAAAAAATAAAAGGAAAGGAAAGAAATATTATATGAATCTTTGTATGGGTGTGACTGTTTGTGTGTGCGAACGTGAAACGTAGAAACATTTTTTTCTTTTTTTTATTTTTTAAATATCAAATCTCTGTACGTATGTATCTGTCTATGGGAAACGTAGAAAACTTATTAGATTTTCGTATCATTAGACATTCGTATATTTTTCTATTTAAAATAATTCAAATTTTATCCACAACTCATTTATTAGATACTTTACTGAGAATGATTTTATAGTTAATGAAAATAAAAATTAAATGATTTAAGGAAAGATATAATAAATATTGAAATAGTTTGAAATTAAAGAAAATTTATATCGTAAGATCGGGATTTGATTTTAAATAAGTAATAGAAAATAAACAAAAAAGATAAAAAAACAAATAATAAGATACTAATTAAATACTCTTTAATCCCCATTAATCATCGATACTATATTTTTCTTTTGAAATTATACATTAGATTCATCAAATGATATCGGTCGAATAAATTATGATAATCTATTTAGATTTATTTCTATGTACACGTAAGTATCGTTTCTATCTATTCGCGTTTACGTATATATATATACGTGTGTACGTGGAAAACGTTTGCGAAAGTTTTATTAATTACCACGATAAAATTACAATTAATTTGCGATATGTTAGATCGAACATTGAATACGTTAAATCATAAATGATACTCATCAACCGTGAATCTTAAGAAAAAGAAAAAGAAGAGAAAAAAAAAAACAAAAACATATTTAATAAGATTTTTGTTTTTGAAATTATACCTTTTGCAATCCTAAACGATTTGTATCGGATTTATCATAAATATACCGGTCTTAGAGTTACTCTATCTTTCATCAAAATATTTTATATATAAACGGGTTCAAGGTAGAATTTTGATATTAAAGAATTGAAAAATATTCGAACAGGAAATATTAAAAAAAAAGAAAGACAAAAAAGAATACTTGTATTAAAACGTGTATTTAAATGTTAACCTTTGTCACGCATATGCGAATATATAGATTTGTTTTTGATAACGAGACCACAAATTGCAAAAAAAAAAAAGAAGAAATTAATATAAAAGTATATTTTTATTATTAAATGTGTAATAAAATCGTTTCGAGTTGACCCATATATATATATAAGATACAAAAAAAAATATAATAAGTTTAAAAAATTTGTTTGTTTTTTTCTTTTTGTTTTAAAGCAAGATAAGAAAGAGCAAAATCGATCTTGTTGATTAACCGGTGTGACAGATTAGCGTTCTTAAAAGACATCGAAACCTAACTATAACGTCTAACACAACGCGTTAGGGTTGGCCACGCGCCAAGATAAACTTTTCCCGCAAGCGGGAAAACGAGTCTCAAGCCCAGGATCTTATCCAACAAACGATCTACGTCTTTCTAAATGACTCTTGTCTCCTCTCTTTCTATGTCCCTCTCTTTTTCACATAGAAATGCACGCATGGTTGCACAAACACGTACACATATATATATATATATATATACGTACGTACACAGTTACTTAGGAAAACATAAATTTGATTGGAAGACGATCGACCTTTTTAAATTTCTTCACTTATTTCTAACGATTTTTAATTTTATTAAAACTTCATTCAAGAAGATCGTTCATATGTGTTTTTAATTAATAATGAATAAATCAAACATTAGTATGCTTCACGGTTAGATAATTACCAACATTTTGATAATAATAAGAACCGGTCTTTGTAGTTAAATTTTCTAATCAATGATTATCTTCTTAGGTTATCACAAGAGTAACCATCATTATCTATTTACACCTCGTAAATCATTCTTCACGCAACTCTGAATAAATGTTTCTGTTTTTTTTTTCTTTTAAACATATATTTATATAATAGAAAATTTCAAATCAGAGATTTGAGATATTATATTCATTTAGAATTGTATTAGAAGTTTCTTACACTATTCTATTATATTCTGTCATTCATTCTGAACGAGTATATTAATCAAATACAATTAACAGATTAATACGTAAGACCAATCTCATCTTTACATTATGTTAGAATATTTAATTAAGAAATATAACAATATTATCTTAACTTACAAATTATAATATATAACGATAAGGATTTTATTTTATTAAACAGAGAAAATAGAATCAAATTTATCTATGTAATATTGTATCTATGAATGAATCTAGTCACAGTAGCAATAATTCCTTGCACGTTTGTTCTTATTGTCCTTATTTCAAAGTTAACATCTAAAACGTGTCTCATGTTTATTAGAAAAAAAATGGAAAGAAAGAAAGAAAGAAAAAAAGGACACATTTCGAGTAAAGGGGCAAATGCATTCTTTTTTTTTTCTTTTTTTTCAGGGCTAGTTGAGAAGGCTATTCTGTCATTGCGAAACATTCTCTCATGTGGTTAGACGACTATACAACATAGTACATAAGTAAGTTTATTGTACGTAAATACATACACGTGGCTAAAACCGGTGGAACACCCGCGCTGCATTTCACCCGACTGAGTCAGCCTATCAGGAAAGGAATATTGCACAATTTACTTACGTTCTCTCTGATAAATGATTAAAAAAAGAAGGATAGACAATACTTCCGATGCAAATAAAATAATCCCTTCTTATCGATATTTTTTTATTTTTTATTTTTTTTAATCTCTCATGCGATCGCAATAAAATAAAAAAATTTTTAATGAACGATTCACATTTGGAATCAAATAAGTAGGTCATGTAATTTTGTTTCTTTTCTTTTCTTTTTTTTTCTTTTCAACGAATAAATATTTGTTCGCGTATAAAAATATGAAATAAAGTGAATATTACATCATATACTTGTTACAATACAAATGAATTACTTCCAATTCTTGTATCAAATATTTCAAACCCCTCTCTTCGGCTCGCAAACTTAATAATCTGTGATTAATAAAAAAGTAAACTAATCATTGAACAAATATTGTCCAAACAAAGTAACGTTCCCAAGGTTATCGAAAAAAAATTTATAAAAAAAAAATTAAAAAAAAAAAAAAAAAAAAAAAAAGAAAAATAAATATAAATGACCAATCATATTTATGAACGTCAGAGAATTGTGATACTCGTTCTATCATTTTTCGGTCGGTTTATCATCTTCAAATATTCTTACCTCAGTTATCTACGAGACATGAGAATAAACGTTCGTTCGATAATGATGTAACATTGAAAAAAAATAAAAAAAAAAAAAGAGAAGAAAATAAAAATAAATAGGAAAAGAAACGAATGTTAAAAAAGAAAATTAAAATTAGAGGAAAATTAGTTTCGCCGAATAACGAAACGTGCAATTTGTAAAATCGATTCTTCCCATTTGCCTAAGGCGTTATTTTATTGGCGACTAGTTTCTCCTCTTTAAATTCCCCCCCGTCCCTACCCCTTCCTCCTCCATCACCACCACCACCTCCTCCTTCACCCCTTCGATTATTTTTTTCCTTTTTCTCGTGTTTTCTCTTTACGTGCGAGATCTCATCATATTCGTACACATTTTTTATACATTTATAAATATATATATATATGGTTATACATTTAATAAGGTACGGGTAAAATAATAGTCATTAAAGATTTAATTGCTTAGGGTACGTGTGCTGGCACGTTTACTACCGGCGATTAACGTTATTAAATGTCAGTCGGTTACAAGACACACCGTACTAACTCGCTTAGGGCACACTTTGGCCTTCGACAGATCACCGGTTTTTACTTAATTTCGTAATTTTCGTTTAAATTGCTAAGAAAATGATATGTATAATGCGAAATATATGATATATTATATTTAAGAACAAATCAATAATAAGTAATAACGAGATCTATTAGAAAGTACATGAATTATTTCTTAATTCGTTATAATTGTTTTTTTTTTTTTTTATTAGTGCATATTTTATTCATACGAGATATCGTTGCACATTTATTTTATATATATGTATATGCTTTTATATGAAACTAAATGAATAGGAATTACAGAAAAAAAAAATATATATATATATATATTTAATATATGAAATTAAGAAATATTAATATTACATAATATATATGAAATTAATAAATATTAATATTTACAGTGTTATAAATGATTATGACATATAAAAGCAGTTATATCAAACGACACATTCTAATGTCGAAGTATGCACTTTGTACGCACGTGCATTGTACAATTAGAATCCGTTCGCGTATCGTTATCATTGACGTATTATCATAGTGCTGATAGTTCGAAGTGCGTGGGCGTGACCCTGCGATCTGAACGCTCTCAACGAGTCATCGTCATTGCTAAAAAGAGAGAGAGAGAGAGAGGAAGAAATATAGATAAAAAGAAAGAATGAAAAAAAAAGCCTTTTGCAATGATAAAGAAATGAAAAAGAAGAAAGGAAAAGAAATAAATAAAAAACAAAGATTAATAGTTTACAGTGTTTACTAATGCTTACAGAAACTGATATTAATGTTATTTCAAATGAATTATTAAAGGAAATTATTGCAGAACATTGTTAAGAAATTAAATATTATTGATTATGATAATACATATTTATATATTTATATATATATGGAAATTAAATTAATGAAAATGTGATTATTAATTCAATGAATATTATTTTATTTGAAAAAAAAATAAGGGAGAGAGAGAGAGGGAGAGATAATTATTTATGTATATCAAAACATAAATTATCGATTATTTCTAATAATAAACAAACAATACGAATAACAAATAATAGTAATAATTAATGTATTTAACGTAATATTAATAATAATTTTAAATAAATATTTGTATTTCTTTTCTTTTTTTTTTTTTTTAAAATACTATTATCCAAATTGTTATTAGAGGATTGAATAATAAGAAAATAAAACTATAAATTAAATTAATGATCGATCATTAAGATAGTAATATTTAAAATTCTCGGTAAATATTACAAACAAATATCTGAGAATTATTAAATCGATTGCCCGTAAAGAATTGACGTAAGTCTTTCAGGTAAACCGCAAGATCATTAAGATCTATAATCTACGTTTCATCGAGCATATAAAAAAAAGAAAAAAGAAAAAGATCAGTAAGATAAAATGAGATGGAAATGAGGAAACATAATATGAATAACAACAAAAAATTGTCTAAAACATAAGATAATGGGAATTGTACACGTGAGTAAATCCAAAGGTCTTACTCTTTCATTTATTGCAGTCAAAATTATCAAAAAATTCCTTTATTATTATTATTACATTTTGTCTAAAAAATGGAAACGAAATCTCTTGTACCGATGCATTAAAAATCTTTAAAAAAATGTTACGCGAGACGATGGAGTTATATCAAAATAAAAAAAATGTTTACAAAAACAAAAAAAAAAGAAACTTCATTATACGATGACTAAAAATACACTATGAATAAAATCTTATCATATATATCGAGATATATATAATATATTAATTTTGTAAATATTTTTTCAAGCAATTATTAAAGAGATACCACCCACTACCGTTAACGATAGGAAATATTAGATAAATAGTATACACATATATAATATAATGCACGAAGTGTGTGTCAATAAATTAAATGTTATTACAAAAAAAAAAAATAACAAAATTCGCGGAAGACAAACAAAAATATATCATATAATATACTTTAAAATAGTTACGAATAAAATTGTGTTAAGAACGAATGTGTGGTGGTGTTGTAATGGATGAATCACCCAAGCCGTCTTCTTCTCGTACGGTTAGGCTAATATAACATAAGCGTAGCGAGTTGCGATCGCGAGAGACAACGCGAATATATCGGCAAAGCTCGCATATCCGGTCGGTGGACTTGGCGATCTCAGCAGACTAGACGACGCCAAAGTCGTGCCGTCTCGCTTCGTCGAGTTACACACACACACACACTCATATATATAGAAAGAAATAGAATGAGAGAGAGAGAGAAAGAGATAGGAGTATGCACCGACAATCAACTTGCACGCTTTTGCACGCTTGTGCACGCTCTTACTTGTTCACATACACATACACACACTAGTATACACATGCAGAAAGAAAGAGAGATAGATGTATGCACCCACAGTCGTCACTTGCACGCTTTTACTCGTTACATCACATACACACGTACTTATCCACATATGAGTATTCATATGCAGAAAGAAAGAGATAGATGTATGCACCGACAATCGAGTTACACGCTTTTGCACGCTTTTACTCGTTCACATAAACACACATAATACACATATCTAAAGAGAAAGATATGTATGTAATACAATCGAGTTGCACGTTTCTCTGTATGCTATTACTCGCTCATGTACATATGTATACGAATACACTCATGCACGTATGCAAAAAGAAAAAAGATAGATATATGCACCCAATACTTTCTCATTCCATCTTCTAATTCCCTATACTCGATATTATAAATACATGAATTTGACAACTAGGCTAGTTACTTTTCTAAGCCATTTAGGGATTGCTAGCTTTCACTGAAACCGGCAGGGATTGCTAATTTTTAACTTGTCACCTAAAACAATTCTAGTTTGCCTCTTTTTGACTTGCCTAAACGTTTTCTTCGATCTTTTTTTTCACTTTGGTTAATAATACGTTCTATTTTTTTTTTGTTTTTTTTTTTCGAAAAATTATTTTACTTTTTTGATCTATCGCTGATCGATTTTTGCTAATGGTACGAATTTTAAATTGGATGTGTAATAATTTGAATGGTATTTATTTATAGATCTGATTATTGTTTTGCAGAATGAATTTACACAATTTTGTATGATATTGATTTGTTCGTTTTTCGTCATTTTTTCTCGATATCGAATGAAAATTCTTTTCTAATGATACATAGTTCTTATCATTTCTGACGAATCAAATGACAATTTGTTTGATTATATTCATTAAAGCTTGTCTTGAACACTAATGCTCTTATCATTATATATATTTTTTTATATTTAAAAAGTAGAATAAAATTCAATTGCTCATACACTCGTGTCGTATTATTTTTAGCTTTTTTAAATGTTAAAAAAAAAAAAAAAGAAAAATAATAAGGAGAAAAGTGTTTGCAGACATAATATAGAATATTAATTCCAAGTCATCTGTATCTACACCGATGACGAGATGATTTAATAATACGTTCAAAAAAGTGTTAAAAACCGTGTTCAAATACCACCATTTAATCGTCTACGATAATTATTAAATAAAATATAAAGCTTCTTCAAATATTCCTATCTTATCTTACTTGTAACAATTTCCTATCGAGTATATTTACTTACATACGTATTACTTACTTACATATTTGTGTATTCAATTTATTATTTCAGTTCAAAAAAAAAAAGAAAAAGAAAAGGAGAAAAATTTTCGAATCAAAAAATACAATTCAAATTACGAATATCAAAATGTAAGAATATTTAATATATTTTCAAAATTATTTTTTATTCGAAATAATAAATTATTATTGAGAAAATTGTTATATATATATATATATATATGTATAATAAAATAATAAAAGTTATTAGAAGAATAGAGAAAAGTACAATATAAATGTACATGGATGTGGAATGTAGTGGGAGTTAGAAAAGTGACCTTGTCCTTGAAAGAATCGCGGTGCGAGCAGCTAGTGGAAAATGCGGGCCGCGTCGGCACTCGTCCGTGAGAGCCACCATTTTCTTTCTTTCCTTCTTCCCTCCTTCGCCCACCCGTTTTTGCCACGACAATTAACCTCTTCAAGGCCTCACTACCACACATATACGAACATTTATATTATACTTTTTAATCATTATATAGAAAAAAACTTTGTAAGATAAAAAATTAACTACTTTTTATATATTATACAATTACGATTAATAATTTTCAATTTTGCGTTTCCATAATATTATTGCGAATAAATGTAAAAATTTGTAAACGTAACCTTAGTTGTATACGTTTGTTATAATAGGTAAAAATTAAATTTTTCTGAGGGAGAAAAAAAAAGAATTAATATTTAATCTTTTTAATTAATTTTCAATTTCCATATCGCATCATCGTAGGAATACAAAATTCTTGATCCTGAAAATGTTAAACGCAACCTTATTAATTCTTGTAATTAACTTCACACCGTGATATACACGTACGATACATACACTCATAAGGGGACAGACAAAAATAAGAGAAAAATTCTTTGGAAATAATCGGTTGTGTGTTCCTGGAATAACAAAAATTAATGAGAAAAATAAATAACGCAATGATCGAGATCGATCGATCGATCGATTCGTTTTCTTATCTTTACGCCTGGATGAGAAAATAAAAAATTAAATTAAAAAAAAAGGAAAAGAAATTTAAGAAAAGAAAAAAAAAGAAAAAAAAAACGGAAAAATTCAGCAATAAAAGACAGAAATAACCAAAATCGAAGTGATACGAAAGATACACGAGATGGAATTAAATGAAATTAAATTATAATGAAATGAAATAAAAATAAAAATAAAAGTAAAAAAAAAGTAAAGGAGAAAAAAAAGAAGTAAAAAAGCAAAGATTCGATCGATGTTAATTCTGTCGACGTCTATGTCGTCGTCGACGACGACACCACGACAAAAAACGTTTACGTATGTAAACGGGTTCGAAGACCTCGGTGTGCTTCAAAGAGAACTTGCCTTTCGTAAGCCACAACGAATAATCGTCGTGCGCGTGATACGCGCTTATCGGTCAACCGCGAATCGCCTGCGCAAAAAAAACAAACTTTTTCAGTCGGAATCCTCTCACTATACACATACACACATACAGAGAAAGAAAGAAAGAAAGAAAGAGAGAGAGACATACACACATATGTACACAGAACCACACGATACACTAACTTGCATTCTTTTCCTCTTCTTTTTCTTATTCTCATTTTTGGTTTGTTTTCTCATTCAAATGACTCTAGTTTTCTATATCAATTTATTGATCATTACAATTAACCCTTCTTTGCATGATTTTTTCTTTTCTTTTAAAATAAATCAGGGTGATGTAATTAATGGTCTAAATTAAAGGAAAAATATTAAAAAAAATCCTAGTGCTATTTTTTGACAACTGCGTTTTGTTGTACGCAATAGTCGCTTAAAAAGTTGCCAACAACAACAAATATACAGTACAAGGGTTTTGAGTACCTTTTTTTGTTGACTAAATATTATGATTGAAATTTCCATCATCATTTTCAACAAATAATAAAAAATCAATCGTACGGTCAATTGACCAAGTTTTTATTTTCTTTTGTAATACCTTATTGTCATAAATAAATTCTGATTCAACATAATTAATTCTACGTTTTATTGAAAGATAAAAAGACAATATTAACAGACCTATTTTAAAAACATGTATTACAACCCTATACAATATTTTGTCGCAATTCTTTTGTTCCTATCATCGAAGATTTCAACATAGATAAGAAAAAATTGTAGCAGGTGTGTCAATCGTTTTCTTTTTTCTTATTCACGATTGCATGTTATCCTAAGAAAGGAGAAGATGATTCTAATGACTCAATCGGATAAAACACTCGATCATAAATGCATATAAACGTATTGTATATGTGTACCACGTGTGTACAATTTCCAGAAGCTCGTAGTTATGCGTATAAAATGCGTTAAGGAATAAAAAAGAAAAGAAAAAAAAAATCTTGCGTCAACGCAAAAATGTGAATCGTTGAAAAAAATATAATCAAGCAACTATCATAAGAGATATTTATCAACTGTCCTAGAACAATTCATCATTTCCTTCTTTCCTCCTCTTGTTTGTACGTCTCGTATTAAAATTTCGTACTGAAACGAATCTTATCTTATCTATTTTTGCGCCCGTTATATTATTATATCGATAATAAACCAAACACGATTTCGAATTATCGATTTCGTTCGATCGATTGCAAGGTTGTCTAGGACATTTTCTTCCAAAGATATTGCATAAATCGTTGAAATTCAAGAACAACAAGAACAGCAACAACAACAACAACGCAATACGCGATTAATTCTTACGTCTAATTTCGTCTGAAGATTAAAATTGCAACGATGAAAAAAATGTTTCATCAAGGTCTCATATGATTTTTATCGATCGATTTCACAATCGGTCAACAATTTCTTATTCTACCATATTCGATTTATAAATAATTATCGGATTAATTTATTCATTTGATCTTTTTACTTTTCTATATAATCGGGGATAAATATTTTAAATAATTAATGTTAATGACTTTTTAGAGAGAGAAACGAATATATCAAAATTGTGGGAAAAATTGAATGTTGCGTTATCTTTGAAAATATATATATATATATATATAT
>NW_014569906.1:120176-124413 GCF_001313835.1 Polistes canadensis
TATATATATATTAAAAATAATGAAATATAAAAGTTAACGAAATATTGCAAGACAAGTTGAAAAACATGAGACGTGCATTGACGTAGCTTACTTACTATAATGTGTGGTGCGTTTTCAAATGAAAAAGAATCAATGACCTTCCGTCTCATTGTTTATCTACCAATTTAACACAGTTATTTTGCTCGCGAATGTGACATTTTCATTATCGCATTAATGATACAGCTGAACGAGATAACACGGCGAGTTCTCGTTTCCATAATTTTATTGCGTGCAACTTTCCCACTATATACATAAATATATATATATATACATAAATATATATATATGTGTGTGTGTTTGTATGCGTACCAATTCCTATCCGATTTATCTGCATCGCGTTGTCCGAACTACGAACATGATAACAGGCTCGCTTTTAGTTTTGCCTTTTTTTTTTTTTTAAAGCTCGCTTTAAATGCATAGGATGTTTATTTTATCGCATGAAAAAAATAAAGAAAAAAAAACAAATATATATTTAATTACTATTATACGAGAGAGGTTATAATTCGCTAAAATTTGTTTTATCATTAACCATCATAGATTTGATCATCTTCGTGCAGGTATATTTTATCTGTCGGAATAGTGAATTTTATTTTTTCAATTTACAAACTATCGTGATTGGTTTTTTCTTTTTTTTTTTTTTTGTAGATCTCTTTTCACCTAATATTTATCAAAACTATTATTCCCATACTTATCTAGATTTATTTGTTGCGATAAATAATTTTATATTTATTATATAGCGACGATATAAAAAAATTCAATAAAAAGCGAACGTGATATAGTGATTCATTATTGGGATACTTTACGAAAAGATTCTTCCCTTTTCAAATGTTGACTTATCTGATTCGCGAAAGAGTTCATTTTAAGTTTAGTTTATTTTTTCAACAGTTTTTTTCTTGCCTCTTCTTCTTCTTCTTCTTCTTCAACGATAACTCATAAATTCAGCTGCGCAATGTTGGAGGAGGAAAGTTTGATGAAAGGGAGGAAAGTGAGAATGAAAGAGAAAGAGAGATAGAGAGAGAGAGAGAGAGAGAGAGAGAGACAGAAACTGATAGAGATAAAACGAAAAAGAAGATTTCTTTTTTCAAACACCGTTTACCACCTCGAAGTATTTCTCAGCGGTAGGTAAAATAGTGTTGACGGTGTCGATGGTATCGATGGTGGTGGTGGTGGTGGTGGTGGTGGATAATGGTGTTGGTAGGTGGTAGGTATATTAAATTCCAGTGTGTCCTAATTTTTTTCAAGTACGACAGGACTCGGATCCACGAAGATCCGATGGACGGACCACCAAGTACAAATTCCTCGCGTCACCAAATACATCTCCGATATTTGCGACGATAATAATAATAATAATAATAATAATAAAGACAATGATTCGCTTTTATAGAGAAGAAAGTTGTTATATATGCATATGCATATATATTATGTATACTAAAAGCAATAACAGTGCTCACCGGAATGTGTCAGAACCTTTATTCTACATTTCATCTACCACAAAATGCAATTTGTATGTTTTAACGCGAATACGTGACGGTACTACATATGTATGAATTCACATGGTCATCGTGGAAACGTGTTTCTCTATAATAAATCAAATAAATAATTATTATTACACAATTAATATTTCATTTTAACACGTTAGACATTATTATTATTATTATTATTATTTTTGATTCCAAATTATATCGAATAATATTTTCTGGAAAAATTTACAGAACATAGAAGAATTTACGTATCATATATTTATACACACGACGATCTGCATACTTATTGCATTAAAAAGAAACGAAATTATAAAAAAAAGACAAAAAAAATCAATAACATATATATACGCGAAACAAAATAATATATTACTTCTTACTCTGTGTGTGTATATTCGAGGATCGATCGTAAATCTTTAATCGACTCGTAGGACGATAAAGATTGGCCTACGATAAATACACACACACATATATATATATATATATTCATACAATACATTGGAAAGAATTTCTCTTACAAATTCTAGTTATGACTAGTAGTATACGTGTGTATGTGGGTGTCATATAGTTTCATACGATGCATCTCCCACCCCCTTTCTCCCCTACACCCCTCTATCTTTCTCTTTCTCCTATTTCATGTACGAAGTCATTTCGATGGTGATCGTTCTTCCTATATTCACATATACACATATATATAACTTTCTATCTCATATTTAAATGTACATATGTGTATGTTTGTAAAAGAGAAAAAGAGAGAAAGAGAAAAGGGCCTACTCGTTGGGACGGTACTGTTTCTTGCCGAGAGCCATATGTTGGTCCTGCTGCAAGCTCTTACACAACTCGACACCCATCCACACCCAATACCATACATACATACATATATATATATGTAAGAATATAAGTATTAATGTATATACTTCGTTGATATACGTGAACCCTCGATAAGGTCTCGTTCATATAAGAAAAAAAAAAAAGAAATTCAAGTTATCTGACTCCTCTTCCTTCTGTTAAATATTACAGGTAGCTTAACATATCGAGCACGTGCTAGTACCAATGAAAATACAAGGATCTCTCTTGCACGTGCAATCGAGTTTATTTATCTTACTCTCTTATCACTTCTACTTTGTAAGGAAAGAAAATGAAGAATAAAGAGGAGAAGAAGAAGAAGAAGAAGAAGAAGAAGAAGAAGAAAAAGAACGAAAGGGAGATTGGTGTTGCAAGAGTATAAGGGATGGGAGGGAGGAAGGGTTGGGTACTACAGGGAAGAATATTATCGATTGTGAAGAAGCACTTCTTCGAGAAGAAGAAAAAAAAAAAGAAAAATAAATATCGTACAAAAGAAAAGGATATCTATCCGATAGTAAAATAAGTGTATCATTTTTATCGTTAGAAAAAAAACTAATGCAAGTAAAGGATAGAAATTAGTATTAATGTATCTACTTTAAATATACTTATATAAATAGTTATCTAATCGTGATTATTTACAAATCTCTTCCACGGATGCTGAACTAAGTTTGGTTGGTTGTATTAAACGATAGAATAGGGACTCATAAGAATATCTCGATTTACTACGACAATAATCGATATCCAACTTAATCCTAATCATATTTATCAACAAAAAAAAAAAAGAAATAAAATATAATTCCTTTATATAGTATCTTCGTATTTTCAAAATGAACACTAAATCATTTTCAAACTGATACGAAATATTTTATATATTTATAATATATTATAACGCGAATTCGATTAAATATTAGAAAAATAATTTGTGCAAAAAACAAAAAGAACAAGAAAAGAAAATACCTAAGAACATTTTCTTTTAACCCGAGCCAATATTTGAGTACACGTGTACATCATACACGAATCCTATATCGTATAAGTGTATTTCTTTTACACACATACGATAATATACACCACCTACAGCCCATCCATACATAAATACATACACATACGTGTTCAAGAACGAGCTCGAATTTACGTGGGTGTTGGTGGTAGCTTGGGCATCTGTCGAGAAACACGCGAAAACATCAGCTGTGCGAGCTGCAAAAGAGCCTTGGTTGCTGGTTGGTCGATCGGTCGGTTGGTCGGTTGGTTGGTTGGTTGGTTGGACTGCTTACTCGATTCGCCTCGTCGCTCAGGATGCACATACCTACTACCTACCACCAGGCCCGCCGGATACGAAAGGACCGAAGCAAAAGGCTCGTATTCTCGAACATACTACAACCTAACGTCCGGAGGATCGTCGAACGTTAATTGCCTCGACGGCGAAGAAATTCAACGTTCTGTCTCTGTCTCTGTCTTTTTTTCTCACAGACAGACAGACAGACAGACAGACAGACAGACACATATACACACATTCTTTCTCTCTCTCTCTCTCTCTCTCTCTCTTTTCGGTTTTCTGTCTCTCAGTCGAAGGAGACGACCTTCTCGCCTGTCTGCACCGGAAATACAAGTCGAACCATACTTTTATCCCGCACGACTCGAGAAAGAGAACTGGAGCGTGACAAAAAGTGTCCTGCCGATCCTTCTTCTCCTTCTTCTTCTTTTTCTTTTTTTTTTTCTCTCTTTTTTTTTTCTTTTTTTTTAACCAGATTTCGAAGCACCCTACTACCGTAGGTGTATGCGTCTTACTCAAATTCTTACTAATCTTCTTTCTCCATCTTTCTTTCTCTTTCTTTTTCTCTGTCCTTGTTTTTTTTTTACCCCTTGTGACACCCCCC
>NW_014569906.1:125088-126654 GCF_001313835.1 Polistes canadensis
AGAAATAAAAATGTTATTCTTTTTAAGGAATAAAAAGATTTTTACGTCGTATTTTCTTCTCGGTTATATAGACCGTAAATGATAAAATTGTCGTAAATAAATAAATAAATAAATGCGACGATTATTCTTTAAAGATAAAGATAAGAAATAAAAAAGAAAGAAAGAAAGAAAACATATTGAATATCTTTGTAGAAATATTATCGAACGAAAGGTTTTATGTTACAGTACACATATTGGATCATTTCATATTTCATATCAGTAGTTCTTTATGCGATTACTCTAATCTTTTGGAATAAGTATTAATTATCTCAAAAAGTATGATAAGTTTAGTGTTGCTCTCAAAATAGTAGATAATCCTTTCTTGGGAAATTGTTCTATTTTTAAATCATATACCATGAGATATTTACAAACATATACTGCATATTTGTTGAATGAATATTATAAAAGCATTTTAAAAATGACACAATTGAAAATAATAATCAATCTAACGAACGATATTCTTTGTTATTACGCAATATGAATAACTATGATTCAACAAAACGCAAGACACCTTTTTATTGCGTCATTTTGTCAGATCGAATTTCTTTTTACCATCGTTCCTTTTCATCCTTTCATCGATAGCTATAAAAAAAAGAAAAAAAAACATCATTTTAACTGTTTTCATTTGATCCTTGCCAGATGATAAATCAACATCGTTTGAGAAAACGTTTTAGTCACGAAACGTTTCCAATAGATTTGAAATATTTTATATACATTTATATAATATATATATATATATTTCACAATAAAAATCATTTCTATTGAATTTGAAATACGTGCGAATAAAGAAATACAACAATAAGAAAATATATAATAAAAAAGAAAAGAAATTCTTTACAAATAAATTTTTATCTCCAAAAAACATCAAAAAGGAAGAACTATTTGTTTCATTTGTTTATTTATAAAATCACACCTAATTAAATCTGATGATTATGGTACTCGATATTTAATCATTTTCAACAACATAAATTCGATGAAAACACCTATCTCGATCGTCTTCCTTGTATCTAGGCTTCGTTGCTACATCGTTAATCTGAACGTTTTCGAATGAAAGAAGTAAAACAAGAAATAAATAAATAAAGAAAGAAAAAAAAATATAAATAATAGGGAAAAGGAGAAACTTATAAGATGACTGATCGCGCGCATAAGTTCGATACGAGAATGAGGAGGGGGTACCTGAGGTATAATTATGTCCCAATGACAGGTAACCGCATGAGAGCGGAAACCACCGTTCCTTTGGCTCTTCGAACTTTTTCCTCCCCCTCCTCTTCTTCATCATCCTCTTCTTCTTCATCATCATCCTCCTCCTCTTCTTCACCCTTCTCGTTCTTCCACGTTCAAGGTATCGTTACAGTAGCGCCTTAGCATTCGAAGTGTACGGACGTTCAGAGTGTTGATCCGCGTGTTTATAACATTATTGTTTACATTGTACGTATAACGAATAAATACGTTACCTGGTTGCTTAATTTTCAAATTTAACAAATCGGTCACTGGCTCATGGCAATAAACCCTTCGCATATCCTTGAC
>NW_014569907.1:0-3098 GCF_001313835.1 Polistes canadensis
TTTTTTTCTGCACGAGGCAACATCGATCGAAAAAATCTCTCACAATTTTATAACACAAACACAACATTATTATTAGAACTTTACGAAATCATTTTTTGAATGAATAATTTCTTTTGGCATAGGTTAATGTAACTAATGCCATTAGTAATAAAAATAACTTAAGTATACCAGGTTATTAATAGTAGCCAAAATATTAGAATTATTTAACGAATGTCAGATTCATTTCGTTTTAAATATTCATATATATATATATATATATAATTCTAACTATTTAAAAATGGCCATGAAAGTTTTTCGGTTGACTGCATAGAAAACAAAAAATAATAATAATCGTTGTTGCCTTCGCGTTTCTAGTTTTCTCTTTTGTTTTTTCTTTTTTTTTATGTTAAGCACCACGACTCCTCCTCTATAGCAATTATTTGTCGTTTGGAAAAATTTTCATGAAAATCCACAAGTTCCTTGGATTAATTTCTCATTTATACAGGGATAAACGTGCCTTGGTATGTCCAAGACGGTATTGGTCAGGATCAAGTGCAGTACTTTCCAAAATTGCAGCAGCGGCCTTCTTTGGATCTCCAGCGACTTTATCAACAGCTGCAGGTGCCAGAATCTTGTACCTAAAGGGTTTGTGTTCGGGGTTCACCAAGTATCGGTGTGGGGGCGGCGGGGGGACAAAGAACAAACAGGTGTATGGAACAATTAATACAAGGGTATAACACAACTTTTTTTCTAAACAAACAAAAAATAGTAACAAATCCTGTTTAGTTTTTCTTATCCGCATCTGTGATCTGGTCTGATGTGATCTGATTCCTTTTTCCCCATTTAAATGGTGGCCCTAATTTGTCCCATCATCGAAAAACACGATGATGATAATAATAAAAGGGTCACACTAGAATATCAAAAACCTATGGATCTATATCAACTGGGGGTGGCAAAGGGTGGCCAAACTTACTAAATAATCTACAAGTAATTGTCTTATGGTGTATGTATGTGTGTTGGTATTTTTTGTTTCTTTATTTCTTTTTGTTTGCTTTCGTAATTACTATCAAACGGGGTCAAAACTATGAAACATCTACGATCATTCAAATATTGGATTTGAAACAAAATTATTCTCAACGAATAAATGAATGGGCGGAGGGGGGGGGGGTTGATAAAACATAAACATACATTTGTTGTCACACAATAATTACAAATCTACTTTTTGGTTTTTATAAAACTGGTTGGAGGGTGGGGGGGGGGCTTACGGAGTATTCATCAAACGAATTTCTTTTGCAATTCAAACTACTACGATGGGTGGGGGGGGGACAGGGGTTGGGGGAGCCCTTTCAATCGATCGTTTTCGAAGTTTTGGTTTTTCTTGTGTTTTTTTTTTTGGGCTACACGAAAATTATTATTCCAAGTTTAAAAAATTGAACGACAATTGTATCGTTTACATCCCGTTTTGTTTTGTTTTTTTTTTTGTTTTTTTATTAAACGTAGGATGAGAAAAAAAAAAAAAAAGAAACAATTAATCTAATCGTTTATTACAATCCGATCGGGAATTGTTAATTTTAATATGGATCGTTTGATTTCTCTCTGTCTCAAGAAAATAATAATAATAAATAAATAAATAATTTATAAATATTAGAAATTTAATTAATTTATAATTTAGAAAAATGATCTACTCGATTATCTTGAAATATAGAATTTTTATCAATAGAATCCAAGAAAAACATTTTGGAATAATATATTTATGTGCAATCTGTGTGTGTGTGTAATTATTTCAGGGTAAATGGGCTCTGGGGTAGGTGGGGGGGCCTAAAGGGGGCCAAAAAGGGTCAATTTGTTTTTTACTTTGTTTTGTTTTATTCAACTAGCCTTTGTATGACCAATCCTATAGCTTTCTGGATCTAGACCAACTTCTTCAAGACATTTAGCAGCTGCAACCTTTGGTTCCTTTTGGGCTGCCATAGTAGCCGGTGCTAAGATCATGTAACTGTTCGACCACAGGATTAAACATTTTTTTTTTTTTATTCGTGTAATTACTTTCCCGTCAACGCGAATAATTGTTTTATTATTTATATAAGAAAAAGAATTAAAAAAAAAAAAACAAACAAACAACAAACCAGCCAATTATCCCTAAAACTTTTAAATGGTACATTGAAATGCTAAAACATTTCTTTAGGGGGTCAAGGGGGGGGGGAGAATCTGTGATCCCCACGGCCGGGGGCCTGAGAATCGTAATTAAAATCCTACACGTTCGTACATTTTTTTTATATTATATTATATAATAATATGATGTTTAAAAAAAAAAAGATACCAAGTTGAATTATTTCAAATTAGGAAAACGAATTGGTGTTATTTATCTTGCACTCCCCAACCCTCCCACTCCTTTCTTCTTATCATTGGTATCTTTTTTTTTTTGTGGGGTTTGAAAATTTGCTATTGGGATAGAAAAAAAAGAAAAAATAAAGAAAAAGAAGTTAAGAAAATGGAATTCTTACCGCAATTTGAAATCAGGATAGACCATTCTGTTGGGGAATCCTTTACGACAGATACGAATGCCTTCAAGTACACCGTTACAAGTCAATTGATGCATGACCAAGTGTGAATCGATGACACCCGGTTGTTTCAATTCGTTAGGAATGATACAACGGACGAAATGGGGTTGCGTTGCTTTCAAGGTGGTCATCAGGTTGTTCAATTGTTCCTTGTAGGACGAGGATACGGTTGAGAAACCACCACCCTTCTTACCGCGTCCACCTTTGCCACCACCACCGCCACCGGCATCACCGGATTGTCCTGGATGATCGGCAAAGATTTCAACCAGCAATTTGTTTGCTGATTTTTTGAATTGATCTACCACAGTGTCGTTCAAGGGATCCTTGTTCTTTTCTAACCAACCGGTGATATTGTAAGGTACCTAAAACATACACGTATATACGTGTATTCGTTTATATATATATATGTATATGTGCTATCTCGTGAAAGATCGAAATTTGATAATGTCGAGATTCACCAGGGTGAATGTCAACATATACCAACATACCTCGGGTGAAAGACCGAATATATTTTCGGGTTTCATTTATTTATAATATTATAATAAAAATATATATGTG
>NW_014569907.1:4499-9645 GCF_001313835.1 Polistes canadensis
TCTCGAGAGAAAAGAAATAATATATAAATAAAATTAACGAACGCTACTCTTGGTGACATTTTTTGAATTATTATATTCTTCTTTTTTGTGTTTTTTTTTTGTCAATTCTACTTTAACAATTTTAAAACAAACGTTACTATTCGTTGCGAACAAAAAATATTACATTTTTAATAACAAAAAAAAAGAAACAGAAAATAAATTTAATATCAAATTGTAATATTAAATTCTAATACGAATAATAATCGTCAATTTTGTTCTTCTTTTTTCCACTGGACAAAAGGGACGATAACAAATTGATAAATCTGTGAATATATATATATATATTGATTAACAACAAAAAAACAATACAATACAACATATACAAACGCAAAACACACGGATACACACACCACAGTGAGAAAGTGACACAGATAGACAAGCAAAGCGATAGAATCATTGTTGCAATTTATATTTTCTATACGGAACAGTGAAACTTCTTTTGGAGAAATTATTGTTCGAACGAAACGAAAACAATTGAAAGGTTTCGAAAAAAAATTGGGAATATCATTCGAATAGCAAGATGGAGTAAGGGGGGATGAGGGAGGGGGTGATAGGAATGAAAATAAAAATGAATAAATATATAATCGGATCGATTAATAATAATAATATTTGAAACGGGAATGTGAAAATTAAAAGAAGTTTCACTCGATTTTATTTTTGGAAAATAAAAAAAAAAAGAATAAAAAGAAAAAAAAACTGAACTGAAGAATTTCAAAATGTGGGTTAAACAATATTGTACGTTCTCTACTACCACAATTAAAAATTTGTCAATTGAATTATGGGCGAGATAAATAAAAAAAAAAAAAAAAAAAAAAAAAAAAAAAAAAAAAAAACAACGACGAGCGAATAATACTCGGCTTTTACCTTTTCGATTAAATCGATCGTCGACTGCAAGTCCATACCGAAATCGATAAAAGTCCAAGGAATACCCTCGCGTTCGTATTCCTCTTGTTCCAGGACGAACATATGATGATTGAAGTATTGTTGAAGTTTTTCATTCGTAAAGTTGATGCAGAGTTGCTCAAAACTGTTGAACTGCATCGCGCGTCACAATAATCCATATTCCACAAAAGAAGAAGAAGAAGAAGGAAGAACAGAAGAACAGAAGAACAGAAGGAGAAGCGGAACACGCATAATGCAGAGAAAAAGAACAAAAAGAAAAAAGACAAGACTAGAAAAAAGGGTTCTCTCAAACAAACAAAAAAGCCGACAAATTATTATTCTTTTTTTTTTTTTTAAATTAAATTCGAGAGACGATATTTATAATAGAATTAATAATATAATTTGTTTCGTCTCTCTCGTTTAATTTTTTTTTGTATGTTTCCTTCCTTGTTGGATAATCAGGATCGATATTTTTCGTTGTAATTTTCTTCTGTGTGTGTGCAGCAGTTTTTTTTTTTTTTCTTTTGTTTTTTCTTTCTTTCATATTTAACGTGCAAAAGCTTCGTTACCAATTGATTGATTTATTTATTTATTTTCGCAAATACGAATATTCTCTCGGTGGGTAAAGTAGAAATGTGTTTTATCTTCTAACGGTCGATAACAGAAGAATATTATCGAATATTTCTATTTTCTTAATTATAAAAACGGAATGTATTTAAACGGAATGATGATTATACGTTTACAAATAAGTCCAAATAATGTTATTCATTTTTTGTTTTCTTTCTTTGAGATCCTTTTTTACGATAAATTATTGACCTATATTATATATGAGTCATCGTTTACCGACCGAATCGTACCGATAACAAACTATACCATAATCAACAAATTCAAAACATTCTATTATATATAATTAAATTTATAATAATTATGAAAAAAAAAACAAAGTTCATATACTGATATTTCATGAACAAAATCCCGTTTGTATAACCAACTGACCCATTACAATAGAACGTCTTTAAATCATTATACTTTTATGTCGAGTGTGACTCGCCATCAGTTTTTATCTAAAGTACTCCTCTGTTGTGATTTGTTTGTATATATAATTAAATATGAAATAAAATATAATTATATACTTTAACAAGGTAATATATGAATTTATAAAAGAAACGAATAATTAAAGTATAAAATTGATATTATTTGATTTTTAAGTATATAAAAATTAAAAAACAAAAAATATTGTATCAAAAGAAAATATTCTAACGAATAACAATAATAATAATCATAATACAAATATTACTGTGACTCATTTGTAAACATTGACAAAAATAATAAAATAATTCATTTCAATTAATGATCGTCAACGACCGTTGGAGAATAAAACTCATTGAGAGATGGGGAAGGGGATCAAAAAAAAAAAGAAAGATGAGAATGAAATAATGAGAAGGATAACAGACATACACATAGAGACAGAGAGAGAGAGAGAGATATAGCAAGAGTATAAAGGAAATGTTAAATAATATATCCTGTATAAAATAATATTAGTAAAGCTCGAGCAAAATTAATTAGAATAATTCCACATGCTCGAGCAGTAGTCAGTCCATTCGATTATTCCTTAAGAATTTTGTTTGTTTGTTTGGCTCGAATCCACCTTGACAATCGATCCCTTAAAGTACTTATAATTTTTTTGTTCTTTTTTTGTTGTTGTTGTTTCTTTTTGTTTTTCCTTATAATCCTGCAAATTCGATGAGCAACATAGACGACACATGTTTTGTTTCGCAAAACAATGCGATAGGTGTCGACAAAGAAGCTGCTGCTGACATCATCATCATCATCATAAGCCTATTTTGTTTTCCCATATATATATTTTTCCTTTTAGTTTTGTTTTATTTTGGTTCGTTTATAGTTTCTTTGTTTCTGTTGATAGAAATCTTGGCACGAAAATACCTTCTCGATAAGATCAATCGTCTGCTGTAGATCCATGCCAAAGTCAATGAACGTCCATTCGATTCCTTCCCTTGTATATTCCTCTTGTTCAAGTATGAACATGTGATGGTTGAAGAATTGTTGCAATTTCTCGTTGGTGAAGTTGATGCAGAGTTGCTCGAAACTGTTGAACTGCTCGACCAAGGGGGTTGTTGTGGTAAGGGTAAAGCGGAGCAACGGAAAAATAGAAAACAAAAACAAACGGGGTAAACAGCCGTCATTAATTGCTGCTTTTATCGTGATTAATTGTGGTTTCTTTTTTCTCGTTTGTCATTTTTTTCTTTTTTTTTTTTCTTATTTTTAGAGAGAGAGAGAGAGAAAAATAAACAAATGGTAAATATAAGGTGTCTCACAGGTCCTGGGGGTGGATTTTAAAGTAAAAGAAAAAGAAGAAGAAGAAATAATGCGATTATGGGTGCGTTGGAGTTGGGTGTAAAGGGGTGGGGGTGGTTGGGGGCTGACTTGTTAGGATAATAGAAACAAAAATCTGATCGAGAAACAAAAACAAAAATAGAAAAGAGCAAATTAAATTTGAATCGAATAAATTGACAATTCATTTTTCTAGAATAATTTTGTTTCTATTTATTTAGCAAACAAAATGTGCTTTTAAGAGGGATAATGCAATTGCTAAAAAGAAAAGTTTGCAATAAAAGGGGTAGGAAGAGTGGGTACATAAATGGCGTATAAATTTCAATGATGATAGTTTGCTTCTATTTAAACAAAATATGCTATAGGATAATGCAATTGGTAAAAAAGAAGGGTTGCAATAGGGGATTGTATAGATGATGGTGTATGGGGTAGTTGTTAAGATGATAGAAACAATCTGATTCAAACAAATTGACTAAAATAGGCCAATGAGTTTCAATGATATTTTTTGTTTCTATCATTATTGCAAATGAAAGATACACATATATATAAATGTAATATGTTCGATGAAATATAAAGCAATTTCGTGAATCATGTTATTGTCATATTGTTTAACATGATTATTATACGGATCGCTTATTATCACAAGGAAGTATCGAATATGTGATATAATTGGATAAACAAAGATAGATATATAATATATACATATTTGTATATGATCCTTATTCAAAAGGATTTATCGTATTTGCTAATTTAATTTAATTTCAGGTATATGCGAAATAAACGAAAGTAAAAGAAGAAGAATAATAATAAACTATATAAAATATAATTCTTCTTGTACGATCGTAAATTAACATAATTACCATGCAAACGTAATAAATATCGATAAAAATATAGAGTAATAATAATAATAATAAAGAAAAAAAAATAAGAAACACATGATAATAATGTGGGTAGAAAACAAGGGGTGGGGGTTGGGGGCTGGGGGTAGTTGTGCAAATGGGTACATACGTACTAGGTACCTTATTGTTCGACAATATCAAGTTCCAAATATTATCGTCGAATATAAACAAGGCAATAGAAACAAAATGGCCAATTTGACAATACTATTAGCAAAAACAAAATTGGACCGATTTTCTTGAACGGTTTTGTTCCTGTTGTTGTTGTTGTTGTTGTTGGTAATTTGCATTAATCATTCATTCATTAATCATCGTCATCATCATCATCATCATCATCATTGTTATCATCGTCATCAGCACGATTCGTCATCGTAAACTCCCATTTACCTCCTTAGGCTAGTTTTTTGTTTCCCATTTGTTTGACTTATTAATTATTTGATTTGATTGAATACCTTTTCAATAAGCTCGATACAAGCTAGCAAGTCCATTCCAAAATCAATAAAAGCCCACTCGATGCCTTCCTTCTTGTATTCCTCTTGTTCTAGTACGAACATGTGATGATTGAAGAATTGTTGCAATTTCTCGTTGGTAAAGTTGATGCAGAGTTGTTCGAAACCGTTGTACTGGTTTTGTTTTTGTTTTGTTTGTTTTTTTTTTCATTTCGTTTCGTATTTGTTTTGATTTTTGTTTGTTCGTTCGTTCACATACCACCAATTTCATCGTTGCAATGGCACCATTTGTATGCGGCAGATCGATGCACGACGGGAAGTGAGAAGTGAAAACGTAAAAAAGAGAAACACAGGAACAAGAAGAACAATCATTATGGTGCATGCCATTTGTTTCCTTCTTAATTTTTGTTTGTTTCTTTGTTTGTTTCTTTGTGTGTGCATTTTTTTTTGTACAAAAAGGACAATGATAAAAAAATATATATAAGAGACAAAAAAAAAAGAACATGGGAATATAAAACGAGAATAATT
>NW_014569907.1:10142-14837 GCF_001313835.1 Polistes canadensis
ACAATTCGACAAATTGGAACGATCATTCTCGTTCAACGAGTTGAAGATTCCTTTAAATCCCATTTGTTGGTCACACCTTGACAAATATTGCTACGACAAAACTGGCTAAGCGGTAAAAAGAATATGTAATAAGGATAAAAAAAAAAAGAACAACAGAAAATAGATAAAAACGGAGGGAAAATATAGGAATAACAGGAACTTTTGACGACGAGACAAATCAAAGAAGAAGAAGACAGAAAAAAGAAAATAACAGTGGACGATCACTTTTGCTGTCAATCGAAAAAGCGTTAAAATTGAATGAGAGGAAAGTAATTAAAAAAAAAAAAGAAAAAAGAACTCCAAGAAGAAAACAAAAGGATAAATTAAAAGGAAAAAAAAAAAAAAACAATAATCATTATGGCACACTCCGTGAGAAGTAATTTGTTCACGTATAATAAATCATCCATATTCTCTTTCCTCGGAGATGGATTTTGTTTGTTTGTTGATTGATTGGTTGGTTGGTCGATTGATTTTTTTTGTTTTTTTTGGTTCACAGTACTTTGTCGTCGTACTCTTTTGGTACAGTTACTTGTTTGTTTGTACTTGTTTTTTTTTTGTTTTGTTTTTGAAGGATAGGGGTTTGGATCATTATGGTACCTTCTCAATCAATTCGATACATGCGAGGAGATCCATGCCAAAGTCTATGAACTCCCATAGAATGCCCTCCTTAGTGTATTCTTCTTGTTCGAGGACGAACATGTGGTGGTTGAAGAATTGTTGGAGCTTCTCATTGGTGAAGTTGATACAGAGTTGCTCGAAACTGTTGAACTGTTCGAGCAAGAAATATCAAACCGGGGCATGCGTTTGGATATAGTCAGAGGAATCTAAAGTTGATCATTCGAAACAACAACAGGGTCCTTTTCGTTTCGATATTCCTTAAATTTGCGTATTTCGTTTTTGTCTCTTTTGTTTGGGGGTTCAAATATGAGATCAGAATTATTTCAATCTCATACACACGCACATATATATATATATATATATATATATATATACATGTGTGTGTGTGTGTGATATAAATACATACATACAATATTACAAATATATTATTGTAATATTAAAGCACGAGTTGAAATCTGTCGTGCTTTTTTATGGGGTACCTTTTTAATCATTTGTTTTGTTCGTACATACAAATGATGATTTTATAAGAAGTATCTTTCCTTTGTGGTGGTGGGGGGTGGTTCAGAGGGGTGGGGGCAAATTAAAATACTTGATACATACTGTCTATAGTAAATTTCTTTTTTATGGTATTAGTTTTACTTTCAATTACTACTGTAAAATGTAGTTTATTATAGGTAATCAACGAATCCAAAGTGTCAGATTACGAATAACTTAAACATCAATGGATTCTCAATCGTTTTTCTTTTCAAAATCGAGAAACATTAAATACTTGTTCATATTTTATTATACAAAATATTTTTACGATACGACACGATATAAAAAGTTACATCATTCGCAAAAAATAATTTGCATTATTATTAGAATTGTATTTTGACATGAAAAATTTTACGTTGTTGTTTGTTTGTTTGTTTGTTTGTTTGTTGTAATAAACAAAACCAAAATTGTCAAGGTCGTATTATTTATCATTTTTATATTATTAAATATATTATGCGATTCGAATGAAATTTTATCGATATAGACGAAAAAACAAGTATAAAAAAAAATCTTTTAAATTCATTTTATCCGTTTAACAATTTGTAATCATTTTTTTAGAAAATTAACAAAATCACCAACGATTGAGAACCACTGACTTAGACCGTCTCTCGTTCTTCTACGGACGGTTGTTTGACACAAGTTAACTTTCTAACTTGGTTGATTTATTTGTCTCTTTGACAAATTAAATTATAACAGTTAATACAAAATATTCTACGTGAGGTCCACTGTTTCTTAAACATTATTATTATAAATAAATATAAATATATACAAACATTATTTAAACGAAAAAGAAAATTATTACAAAAAATAATTTACGGAACGCTTTTGTCGTAATTTTTTTTTTTTTTTACCTACTTGCATAAAAACAGCCTATCACGATACTTTTTTTTCTTCCAAGATTATTCCCAATTGTCATATTTCCAAAAAATCGAGAACAACAATTATAACATTATAATATCCATTGGAAAATTTATCAAGAAAAGTCAACGAGTCAGAGAAGAAGGGGGTCGGTCGGTGGTGGGGGCGGGGAGGGGGAGGGGGTTAACTACCCCACTCTTACCCCACCCGCCGATTTATTTTATAAACGAACAAAACATCTAATATCATTTCCTCATGCTTTCTAGACAAAAATATTTAGGGGGGGGGGGGTGTGTCAGGGGGTCAACAACATCCGAGATCAAACCACCTTGTCTAAGAAAAAAGAAAATATATTAACAAATCAACATTCTCTAACATTCTGTGAGACACATAGGCTGGTGGTGGTGGTTGTGGGGGGTGGGGGTGCGAGGAGAAAAAGTAATATTTGAAATATCGAGCTTGAACGGGGTAATTAACGGTGGTGGTGAGTGAAAGGGGTCCAAATGTTACGATAATATAATAAATACAATCGTGAAAAATTGGTTTATAACAGAAAATTGTAACTAGAATAAACAACAGCAACATAAACAAAATCAGATTATCTAACACAACGTGAAAATATATATATATACATATATATATATATATATTGATTAGAAGATCATAAGAGTGAGTCATGCCTATTGGGGGTGGTACTCATGGGGTAGATAAATGTAACAACAATGAATAATAAACTAATAGGAAATAAACGAATATATGAATAATAATAATAATAATAATAATCGTGATACCTAATGAACACAAATCGTGCCACTAATTTGGACATTATGGGGCTGTGGGGTGGGGTTGTATACAATGGTGAGAAAATAATCACAATACACATTCGAAGGATATTGTCCAGAGACAGTTGAAGAAGAACAATTGTTTTGGGGTATCGTTTTTTTTTGTTTTCGAACAAAGGGCTGTATGGGGAATTTTTTTGATGGTCCCCTCAATAAAAGGGATACCTTTTCGATTAGCTCGATACAAGCTAACAAATCCATTCCAAAGTCAATGAAAGCCCAGACGATTCCTTCCTTTTTATATTCCTCTTGTTCGAGTACGAACATGTGATGATTGAAGAATTGTTGCAATTTTTCATTGGTAAAGTTGATGCAGAGTTGTTCGAAACCGTTGAACTAAAGGGAACACCAACACAACGAATTTATCTTCCGCGGGGTTTTGTTTTTTTTTTTTTAACGGGGAACAATTGATTATCGCGAGGAACAAGAAGAAGAAGAAGAAGATTTTTTTATTCTGGAATAGAATTTGTTTTTCGCGCCTTATATGTCTTTTTTTGTTGTTGTTGGGTTTTTTTGTTGTTGTTTGTTTTATCGATGATACGATAGAGGAAGAAGAAGATCTAACGCGTGATAAGTAAAGAATGATCGTTTACTTTTGTTTAAGATTACGAATCTTGATATGATGGTCTCGTTTATGGTTTAGCTATTTTTTTTTTTTTTCTGATTTTTTTTTTTATGTGAATAACAGTGATATCATTGTCGTGTCATATTTGAACTTTTAAATATGTTTCGTTTAATTATTTATGTATATATGTATATATATATATATATGTATATATATTTATATGAAAAATAGTTTTAAACAAAATATATAATTAATACTATACTGAGAATATATATATATATACATATATCACATGTGTGTAATAAAAACATGAAATATGTGTTGAAGTTTTATCATTCCAACGCGTCGACGATTTTTAAAAGCTTTTTTCGTTATAACCTAACCTATAAACCTAACCTATACAAGTGGTTCGTACGTGTGTGTACGAAAGAATGAATAATTTATGTTACAATTAAAAAAATACCATTAAAAAATGGAAAAGATCTTAATTGATAGAAATATATATTAATTAAATGAAATATTATATAAATATCGGAATGTAATGTCGAATAAGATGATAAAAATCGTCGTCGATTGGATGAGTTTTTTAATCGTTGAACTTATGAAAAATATTTGTTCAAAAATGTAATTGTAATCAATATGGAAAGAAATACTTACGTCGAAAATCTCAAAACCAGCAATATCTAGTACACCAATAAAGTGTTGTCTCTTTTGCTGAGTATCCAGGGTCTCGTTACATTTTTTAACCAACCATTTGAACAATCTGTCGAACATAGCTTTCGACATAGCGCCTACGGAGTAGGCTACTTGATCTTTGTTACGACCTTGGGTTACAAACTCGTTACCGACCTTGATCCTTGGTTTCAACAAGTTCTTGTAAAGGTCGGCACAGTCGCAACCAAGAAGTTTAGCGACCCTGTCACCTTCCTATAATTATTATTTTACATCATTATTTTATGTTAACTTGTGTCGAGTTTTTAAGAGGTTACATGGGTTTGGGACTTTCAACAAACATTTTTTTTTTCAATTCTACAACTCGTCTAGAATATTGTATTGAATTTTGAAGTCGATAGGAGTAGTAGTTTTAAAGATAGAGCCTCTTTAATGGCTCTTATACCAGCACTCAAATCTTTAAACGCGTTTTTCTCAAAACGCTTTTTCTAAAATCGGTTGATCAAGATTTCTCGAAAACTATTTAACCGATTTTCATGAAATTTGCTACACGTCTTCGTGATACTA
>NW_014569907.1:16183-18801 GCF_001313835.1 Polistes canadensis
CTTTTCAATATGGCGGATGCTTGATCGATATAATCAATAATAATAACAATTAAAACAAAAATAGGAAGCACACACATAAGGACGAGAGACAATCGACGTTAATCTTCAAATACGTTCGAGTCAATTTCTTTCAAACGAAATATTATAATTAAAATAAATAAAACATAATAAAAACATATAACATAATAAAAAATTCATATCACTCGGAAGTTTGACGAGAAACGTCGTAGAATAAGCATAAGCGTGAATCGTTTGAAAAATAGAACACATTTGTAAGCGATTATGAAAAGTAAAAAAAAAAGAAAGAAAAAAAAAAAGAAGCTTTGCTCAAAATTATAATGAAAAAGAAAAAAAACGTATGAAAAATATAGAAAAACAAACGAAATGGCATAAGCTGAAGCTGAGCTTGTGTCGTGTAGCCGCTTCTCTTCTTTGAACACGAATCAAATCGAATAAAAGTTTTCGTTTGAAATACAAAGTAAAATATAATACAAAAAAGCAAATGATGATTTTAAAAACGAAATCAAATGATTTCGCGTTAATACGTCAATTGTTTTTACCTTTTACATGTCAAAACACTAAACAAGAACTACAACAATAATAATAATATTAATAATAATTACAAAAAAGGTAGAAGAAGAAGAATAAGAAGAAGATGATGATAAACAAAATCTACAAGCAAAATAATACGAAGAAACAAATTCAATCGTTCGCAAACGATTATAATTCTCACGTAATCATTGCTTTCATCGTCATCATTTTTTCTCACGTCGAAAGAAAGAAAATAATCAATTGGTGATGGGGGGTTCCGTGCAGTGGGGGCCTTGGGGGGATGATAATTTAGACTCACAAAGAGCCTAATTCAATAAGAGAGAAAGAAAGAGAGAAAAAATAGAAGACATTTTTTCTCTTAAGGGTTGTTGTTTCCATTGACAATCATTTTCCACATCGTCCTAAATACTTTTTTTAGGTTTAGGGTTGAAAATATAAATGATGATAATCAATTAACACGTATTTCAAATAAAAATTAATTCCAAATTGTGATCATATATTGAATATAATTGAACATAACGTAAACATTGTTTAAAATAACAACGATATTCTATTGAAATAATAATAATAATAATAATAATAATAATTCATATAAAAATAAATTGATTTTGATTTAGAAAAAGATAATGATCATAATAAATAATTGAAAAGAATTTCATTGATATTCCAACACTATCCAAGTTAAAGTACTACTTTCTAATGAAAATGGGTGGAGGGGGCTGGTCAAAGGAAAAAAAAACTAATGAAGAAATGAATCCTTTCATTACAAGCGACCCCCATATAATATATATAATGGGGGTTCGTTATACGAATACGTTTACTACGAATGAGTTAATCAAAGTAAAGAAATAGAAATATAATTAAATACAATATATATATAAATAAGAAAATTGGGGGGGCAAGAATTTCTAACGAGTATATTTAATTTAACAATTTTTACGGGGTACTACCAAACAATTGGATATATATTATCTACAAAATATCAAAATACAAATGTCATACAATACGTATGACAATAAATTACGTAAGATCCAACATGGTATAATCCAAGTGATCTCGGATCGGATATACGAGAAGAAAACTGGGGGTGTTCAGGGTGTTCAAGGGGTTCAGGGGGGGGGGAACGGAGAGGGGGTACTCACAAAAGAGAACAGAATAATAAGAAGAAATTGATAGAAATATATTAAAAGAGACTAATGTAAGGATCTTTTTTGTTCAACCCTTGACGACAATTGATATTTGTCGTTGATCTTTTAATTTGACTTACGTCGGTAAGCTGACATTCCTCTCCGTCATCAACGTTGGGGATCGTAACTTTTCCTTGTGCGACGTTGTGATAATCATGTATGTCGTTGGATAACAGACATTTTTCTGCGAATCATTTACGAAGAAGAACACAAAATAGAGAAGAAATTTGTTATTGAAATTTTTTCAAGAGAAGACAAAATAATACACATCATCTAATCCCTTTTTTTTTTTTTCTTTCGCTCTCGTTAGTTTCCATCGTCGAATCCTTGATTATTTTTTTTTTTCATTCCCATGGGGTGGTAAATTAAAAATCAAACCAAATCTATGGGAAAAGAAATTAAATGAAATTTAAAACTAACGAATGCCAACGTGAATCGAAATTTTCCTAAAAAAAAAAAACAACAAACAAACAAAGAAACGGCTTCTGTGATAATAGATGTGAGGAAAAAAAAATAAAAAAAATAAAAAGATTGAAGTGACGTGCGAATCGATGGTGATGCTGATCGGGGAGCGAGTACCGTTGGGGGGGAGGGAGGAGGAATAATCTCGTTCCTTCCTTTGTTCGAATCTGTTCTGTTCTGTTCTGTTAATTTTTTATTGTTGTTGTTATCGATTAAATAATTATAGTTTTTTCCCCTAACTTCCTTATTCGTCCCCCAATCTCCCCGCACCCCGATTGCGCCGGCAAGCAGCTGCTTTTGCAAGCGGGGGAGCGAGGGGACGGTTCCTGTCGAATCTTCAGCCAGATTTCATGCCACCTTGAGAGATCAAGAGAAACACTAGGATTAGATCAAATATATATATATATATATATATAT
>NW_014569907.1:19106-23044 GCF_001313835.1 Polistes canadensis
ATTAAATTAAATATAAAGTATGAAAAAAAAAAAAAAGAAAAAAGTAATAAGAAATGGGATAAATTATCATTTATGTAAATACACTATTTCTGTATTTTATATTCACGAATGGTAAACTAAAAAATATTATTTCGAATGTGACGTTGAAGAAAAAATTTAAATAAAAATCAAATCAAATCAAATTAAATTAAATATAAAGTATGAAAAAAAAAAAGAAAAAAGAAAAAAGTAATAAGAAATGGGATAAATTATAATATTATGTAAATACACTATTTCTGTATTTTATATTCGCGAATGGTAAACAATAAAAAAATATTACTTCGAATGTGACGTTGAAGAAAAAATTTAAATAAAAATCCAATCAAATCAAATTAAATTAAATATAAAATATGAAGAAAAAAAAAAGTAATAAGAAATGGGATAAGAAAGGAATGAAAAAAAAAATGTAACGACGATCAAGAAAGGCGACATGAACTTTGGTGAGAATCATAGGTACCTTCGGGGGATGGACTTACGTCCGTATCTTCCATCTCGGAGGCGTCGTTGACTCCCGGAATTCTGGTCTTACCCTGGCTAATATACCAGTAGTCCCCAATCCGGTTGCTCAGGAAGGTCTTTTCTGTATTATACGATAATCCCCTAGCTTACGTTTGGGTTCATTACGAGGAACAATATCGTTTGTTCATTTGTTTCTTTGTTTTTCAATCAAACAACGATACAATTCCTCGTTTTTTTTCTTTTCATGTATTCATTGATATTACGTAAAGAACTTTTGTTACGTTTCTTTTTGTTTAGTCTGTTTTTTTGTTTTTTTTAATTAAAATAAAAATATCATCGAGCTCGACTAAATATTGTATTATACAAACGAACGAAAAGGTTCTTTACGTGTTGCTTTTTATAATGATGACATGGGTCGCACGTAATGATAATTGCTGAAAACAAAAACAACAAAAGTCAAACGAAAGCAAATAGATAGACAGATAGATAATGCATGGAAAACAAATGAGTGACGAGAAACAAAGAGAGAGAGAAAATAGAAGAAGAAGAAATAGAAGAAGAAGAAGAAGAAGAAGAAGAAAATAAAGAAGAAGAATAAGTAGTGAAACTGAAAGTATAGTAAACAGTATGAAAAGTTCCCACTGGCCAATCTAATGTAGCTGTAAAAATGTGGATGATTATCATAAGTGTATTAAGTGTAGGCACATAGAACGATAGAGCTGAAAGAGAGATAGATAGATAGATAGATAGATAGATAGATAGATAGAGATAGAAAGTAAAACAAACAGAGAGATGCCAAACAAACAGACATTGATAAAGATCCTACAAAAAAAATGGAGCACATTTTAAAACAGAGAGCATAATATTTGGTCAAGCGGATTTAATAAACGCATAGCTGATAATTAATCATCAAAAATAACGTAATAATAATAATTATATTATTATAATAATAACATATTACACGTAATGTTACTATATATTATTTATATATATATTATTTAAAAGTTTTGCACTTTAAATTTGTTCACTCCCTCCTCTCTGCAAGACAAATTCAATCTTTTTCATTGCAATTTAATTTAACAAAAGGGGAATCAAAATTTTCATTATAATAATAATAATAAGTATGTGTGTAGGATTTGTGAAAAAATCAAATTACTGTGATTAAAAAAACTATTTTAAAAATGAGAAAACCGGGGGGGGATTCGATCCTAGGATCTTTCACTTTCCAAGCGATTACTTTACCCATTGAGCTATCCAAGATTATAATATTAATATTCCACAAATGATTATATAAATATTTGACATGGAAATACTCGATTGCATAAAAATTTTAAGTGCAAGACTTTTATATATATATATATATATAAATATATATAGTTATTATATATTATTATATTTGTTGGTTTGTTTGTTTTATTCGTTAACGAATCCTGAATCTGCTATTCTTCCAGGATATGAAAAAGTGGAATTAATATTTTGAGGAAATTGATTAGAATCGCATGCACTTACGTCGGTAACCAAAAGTTCCTCGCCGTCATCGAGACCAGGAATAGTCGTCTTTCCTTGTGACACAAAGTAGTAGTCGTGGATGTTGTTGGACAGCAGCAACATCTCTACGAGGGTCGGAATAAAAAAGAAACAAAAAACATGCACGGGGTTAGAGAAATCACAAACGACCGAGACCACGTATTTCCTAGTGGCTTTTCTTCGGGGGTTGGGGTTGGGGCTGGGCTGGGCTTGGGTTCGGGGGTTGTGTATTTGCTGGCCTAGAATTTCAGTCGAGGTGTAATCCAAACTATTAACATTGGGAATATTTACAAGGGTTCATCTACAAAGCCATTTTTTGATGATCTCATCGTGTGGGACTGAAAAAATTGTGACTGAACCCGTTTTTTGGGTATTTTAGTAACTTTGAAAAGAAAAACCTTCACTTTGACATCATCGTCCACGAATTTATATTTCGATCATATAAAAACAACTTTTTGTTTGAATTTTCAATCTACAAATGTGAATTGATCTTTGGACAATGTATAAGTATAGGTTTTTTCTCTTCAATTGGTTTTCATAATGTCTATAAAAGAGTGTCGTAATACTATTTTATAACATATTGGTACTTCAGTATTTTCCATTGTCCTTCAGAGAATGGTATTCAACACAATGTCCTTTGCCTATGGTGGACATCATTATAAAATTCAAACACACGTTTTTCTTTCATAACAACCCCGGTGTCTCTTGTTGATCCTCTTTTCTAATCAATTAAATAAAACATCATCGTATCATTTTGTTTATAAATTAATTCGTAATATATACATATAAAAAAAAAAAAAAAACACCGGTGTTATATAAAAGAATGAAACTATGGGGGAAGAAAAAAATACACAATTAAGAACAAATTCTAGATCTATATATATATATATGTGTGTGTATATATAAAAAGGGGGTGGGGTGATAAAACAAGGACAAATAAGAACGGAACAACATAAAATAGAAACAAGAAAGGAAAAAAAAATATAAAAACCAAATATAAATCTAGGCGGACAATAAAAGAAAAATTAGGCATAGGCGGCGAGCATCTTTTCCCCCCCCTCTTTCAACCCCCCCACCCTGCGACATCTTCATCAGGTGCAGGTTCTTACGTCGGTAAGTTGCAATTCCTCGCCGTCATCAACGTTTGGAATAGTAGTCTTGCCCTGAGCGATGAAGTAGTAATCTTGTACGTTGTCCGACAAACAGCACATGTCTGCATGGAAGGATTATGGTCAAAAGATAAATTATTTAATGAATACAATAATTTGATGATGATCATGTTGATGTTGAAGAATAAACACCATCCTAGAATCCTGAAATACTATCGTTGTTCCTGAACAATTGTATTAGTTGATAAATAATAATACATTTCAATTGGTATTGTCTCATTCAGGATCAGTATCATCGGTTTACACGTTCTCTGGAAGGGTTCAAGGGTTGGGGTATCCAGAATTGTCAACATAATTTTAAAATATGAATGATTGTTTCTGATAAATGAGCTTGAGTATTATTAGGATAATCATCATTAACCTAAGATTAAAATATGTTTGAAATCAATGTGAACAACTGTTAACCTGATATCAATTGAAAATTGATACGATATCATGATATTCAATGAAATAATATTGTTTTATCAATGTATTATTCAAATGGTCAGGTTAAAGTTGTTCGTTATGTTTGTTGTATATATATGTATATATGGAAATGTTTGATTTTCTTACCCTTTAACCCTTTAACAGATCCGGACATCATTTGATAGAAGATGTGATAGGAACGTTCCAAACTTTGTTGAGAGATGACACGAGCCTTTTCCAATAGATCTGTTTTTTAAAGTATAATACAAAGAATTATTGAAATGATATATATATATATATACAATTTATTCATTTTTTATAAATATATTTTTATATATA
>NW_014569907.1:24219-27409 GCF_001313835.1 Polistes canadensis
GAAGTAGAACTTAATTTAACTAAGTTGGACGTTTCGTCCCTTTATTGGGACTTATTCAGCAACTCTAATTTTTACAGTTCAGGGTGTTTCTTTTATTGGCTGGATATACATTTTTCTTTTTATTAATATTCCAACACACAAAAGATCTAAACTTCCGTTAAATATTTCGCTCTCGTTATCATTTGAAACTCTCAACAAAACTCATTAAGTTCTACTTCTTTTTTTATGTCCAAGTTCCCTGTGATTCCGTATTAACCCTTCTTTGCATGATTTTTTCTTTTTTTTTTTTAAAAATAAATCAGGGTGATGTAATTAATGCTCTAGATTAAAGGAAAAATATTTGAAAAAAATCCTAGTGGTATTTTTAGACAAGTGCATTTTGTTGTACGCAATAGTCGGTTAAAAAGTTGCCAGCAACAAGAAATATACAGTACAAGGGTTTTGAGTACCTTTTTTTCTTGACTAAATATTATGATTGAAATTTCCGTCATCATGCAAAGAAGGGTTAAGAATAATAAATAATACTAATAACAAATATATATTAAAAATGAACTTACGAAACGCGAGGAGTTATCGTTACGGACGGTCTTAGCGTTACCAAAGGCTTCCAATACGGGATTAGTTTGTACGACTTGATCCTCAAGAGAACCCTTCTTCTGAGTTGTATCTTCAGTTTTCTTTGTCGATGCACCGACGGTAGCAAAATAAGCAATGACTTTTTTCGTGTTTTCAGTCTTACCAGCACCAGATTCACCGGTAATCAACATAGACTGATTTTCACTGTCTGTAAAGATAATACAAGACAATTTTTAGGTTAGGTCTCTCTCATCATTATTACAAATATATTTTCTTTTTACGATCAGTTTATTATATTTGAATTTTTCTTAAGGAGAAAAAAGAAAAAGCAAAAAAATGGATTACATTTTATTCTGCAAACTGTAAATTACTTACTGGTTAACATGTTGACATAAGCACCGTCAGAAATGGCAAAGATATGGGGTGGTACTTCATTACGTCTTTTACCGCGATACAATTTCGCGCATCTTTGGGTATAAACGGGGAATCTTTTGTAAGGATTAATGGCAACGCAGAAAAGTCCAGAATATGTCTGAAATAATAATAATAATAATAATACATACATACACATATATATATATTTATTAACGCGACAAATAACAATATTTGTCGTAGAGAAAAATTGTTGTTCATTTTTGAAATTAAAACAAAAAAAGAAAAAAGCAACAAGAAACGACAAGAAAAACAGCATGTATAGGAAACATAAGAAACAATTTCCTTGTTGATAATTGGCCGGTCTGCGGTCGTGCATTGCTGAAATGATTTTCAAAACCCATTTACCTTACGACATCGTACAAGACTTCTAATCTCGAGATCAAATTAAATCCAATCAGATCTAAACCAGTTTCGTAATTTTGAATTGCGTTGAATCACGTTGAAATTGAAATCGTAAAGCCAATGGGTTTTATGGAAAAAAAACACATTGAAAACTATATTGAATCCCATTCCGTTTAATTTTGGGATTGTTTTTGGTTTTGTTTTAAATAAACAACTCGTGTCTCGAGACGAGTGTTTTTTTTTCACTTTTTCTTGGTTTTATCATGAAGGTATATATAACAACAATAATAACATGAAAAAAGAAATATCGCAAAATAACACATAACCAAGTTTATCAGTCACAATAGATAAACGAGAGTTGTGGGTAGGGAAGAGGGTGTGTGGGAATGAAAAGACGATATTTTGTGAAGAAAATCGTCGATATTAGAACAATTATTATTATTATTATTATCATTGGCGACAAGTCTTAATGTCGTTTACCAATGTAAAAAAGGAAAAAGATATTCTATATATATATATATATGTATATAGAAGAATAAAACGATTCCTATTGGAATAGTTAAAACGTCGTGGCACGTTATGGGTGCTTTGTAACGACTTATAATCATCGTTTTGTCTTATAAAACGATTCGAAGAGACAAACAATAACGAAATAAATAAATAAAAAATAAAGAGAAACAAAAAGAGAAGGAGAAAAAGAAAGAACATCAAAACTGGAACACAATGAACGAATGAAAAGAAAATAATATTGAAAAATAATACAACGAGATTGTATTCTCGCGTCTGAAAACATAAAAGAAAAAAAAAATACAGAAGAATTATCGTAATTGTTGTTCTTTCAATCATAATTCTCGATAAACAATCGTACATTTGAATTATATTCTTCCATCGATGATTCGTTGAAAGAAAAACAAAATGACGTGATTGTTTGATAAATAAATCAACAACAAAAGAAAAGAAAAGAAAAAAGAGAAACTTTACATAGAGATAAATGCAAGGGGAAAAAAAATAAAATAAAAGAGACTCAGGGGGGGGGGGTTTCGTTATCATCATGAATTCAACGTCATCATCTTTGAAGATGAAACTCTTACGTAGATAAGTTGGGCGTAGTAACGTTGCTTCAAGTTGTGCAGTACTGAAGCATCATTGAGGTAGGTCAGATTAGACATGTCCTCGGCTTTTTCGTATTTCGGCGGGTTCACTTGTTGAAGTTGATCCTTCTTGAAGTCCCTGGTCTGTCATCGTTATTCAACCCCCACATTGTTGAAGAAGTCAACGAAGATAAAGAAGAAGAAGAAGAATAGGAAGAAGAAGAAGAAGAAGAAGAAGAAGAAACAACGATGACAACAACGATGACGATGACAACGACGACGGTGACGATGAAAGAAGATCGTCAAGAGAATCGGGGTTGGAGGGGGCGGGCGAGAGAGAAAAGAAAAAAGAAAAATACCCTGTTAATATTGATATGTAATGAAACGATAACTTACGTAAATTAATTTGTGGTAATAACGTTGTTTCAAGTTGTGCAACACTGATGCCTCGTTCAGGAAGGTCAGGTCTGCCATATCTTCGGATTTTTCAAATTTTGGCGGATTCACTTGGGACAGCTGGTCTTTGCGGAACTGTTTCGTCTGTGTTGCGTGTGTGCACCCGTGTTTTGGTTTGTTTGTTTTGTTTTATATGATAATTCATCAATTTTATCATATAGTTTAATAACACGCACACTTTGCGATCGGTGTTATCAAACTTTATGTTCAATTGTTGTATAGATTTATTTTTATACAAAAAAAAAACAGGAATACTACCGAAGTTATATTTCTGTTTTTTTTTTTTTTTT
>NW_014569907.1:29329-31679 GCF_001313835.1 Polistes canadensis
CTTCTTCTTCTTCTTCTTCTTCTTCCGTTTCACTTGATTCTATATCTTTTATCCCCACCCTCCCACCTCTCCCTACAATCTTGTTTCTACGACTCATCATTTTCTATCATTTTATATATTCATTCTACAATTATACGTATGTATTTATTAATAATAATCAATATAATAATTCGAATTGTTGTAATTTTGTTAATAATAATAATAAAAAAGAACAAATAATAATTAATATATAAGTTTCAAAGGGAATTATAGACGGTTAATAAATCTGATGAACAATTTATTTTGAACTAGTTTAATAATTCCCTTTGAAACTTATATATTAATAGATTTTTTTGAACAAGAATATTGATAATCAAACAAATAATAATATTTATTCGTCTATTCTTAGTTACTTTGTTTATATATATATATATATATTTATTTTAATTCTTTTTATTATTTTTAATCGGCCCGATTGCGAGATCAAATTACGTGGCCATGTTTGATTTTATTTTGAGGTTATGTTACACGAATTCGGTTAAAATCTCCTTCTATTTTTTTCGTTTCTTTTTCTTTCCTTCCAATTCGTTTTCTCGTTTTTCATTTATTTTCGTTCGATATAAAAAGAAGAAGAAGAAGAAGAAGATGAAGTACGTAGAGAAAGAGAAAAAGATTGTGCCGGATATGTTGGCCCGTTCGAACGATAGAAGGTCGTAAAAGCTTCGAGCGATTTCTGTTCTCTCTTTCCAAAAATAGAGACGGAGTAGCTTGATACGGCAAAGCCCCGGCATGCTTGCTTGCTTGCTTGCTTGCCTTCCTTTCACATCTTTTCAAAGTAAGTATAATACGCAAGCTCCTCCTATCCTACTATCTTCGTGTATATTTCAAAGTATTATTTATATATACACGTATATATATATTTATTTATTTATTTATTCTTTATCTCTTCTATTTGTATCGTATAAGAATAAATTCAATTTTCTTTTTTTATATTTGTTGCGTTTGTTTGTTTGTTTGTTTTTCAACAATTTCAAATTCAAATTCAAATACCAATACTAAACTGTAAATTGTAATTGACGAAAGTGTCTTATTTGTAAAGTTTTTTTAGTTCTTTTTCTTTTTTTTTTATATATATATTATTAATTAATAATATATTTATATGTGTGTAATTTAATTTATTATTAATTCATTAAAACATGTTTGTATTCGATGTAAAATATTATGATTATTTATTTTCGTTTATATAAATTTCATTTCAATGTGCAACGAAACGAATGTTTAAACTTTTGTACAAGGTTTAATACAGCAATCTATTTTACGTAATGATAATTATATATTGAAATAATCTAGAACATTGTTTCTCAAACTGTAATACATGATGTACCACACTAATGGTACATTACTACAGAAAATATTTTAATATTGTAACTATGAGTTTCATTTACGAATATAATCGAATAATAATATCAATCCTTTAATTATAAACACTCCGCTCTAGTTGTATTAATTTTTAATCAAAATAATACTGTTATAATACTACATATATATATATTTTTTTTAGATTCTTATTTATATAATAAACAAAAAAATTTGTTTAAAGTTTGAGAACCCCTGATCTAGATAAATAATAGCAAAATGAAGTATCTAATTTGGAAAACATTTATATAAAATACCAAATTTCCAAAAGAACAAATAGAGAGATAGAGAGATATGTGGTTATAAATAAATAAATAAAATAAAATAAAATAATATTGAATGTATAAAAATAAAAAAATTGATATACAAACCTCGCCGCCTGGTAATGAAACGGAAACAATATCCCCCTTGGTAGCTTTGATTTCACCAAGAAGATAACCTTCTTTATCGTCTGGTACCCAGCAAGCCTTTTTAGCATCGTAAGGTTTGGTTTGATCGATTCTCTTTTGTTCGAGAGAAACAAAGAGATAGGGAGTTGGATCGGGATCTTCTCCCTCCTGTGGCTTTGGTTTCGGCATGTTGAATTGAAAAGTTTGCTGGTACTTCTTTTCGTTTGATTAATTCAAGAGACTCGAGAGAAAATTCAGGTTAAATATATTCTTCCTCGTTCTGTTGTTGTTGTATTTTTGATTTTCTTTTCTCTTTTCGCACTACTACTCGTCGTTCCTTTCCCCACTATTCGATAAGAGGGAGAGGGAGGCCTGCTCGATAGATAATTTTGTCTTCGTTCTCTTCGTTCCTCGCTGAATTCGGCGACGGACGGACTACTTCTGGCGGCACGATCTGGGCGGCCCTAAAATAATCAACGAACAATGTTTTTTTATTTCTCACTTTTTTTATTATTAATTATTATATAAAAATAATATATATATATATATAACGTAATATTGTATTA
>NW_014569907.1:32214-38228 GCF_001313835.1 Polistes canadensis
TTAAATTAATTATTTAACTTTCGTTTATTCGAAATAACACTTTAGTGAAGTTAACCCTCGCCATAAACCTTCGACTATTACGTACGTACAAGTATCTCGTTGCATGTTTTAACAGGAAGCAAGTGGAACAAGTCAAAAATAACTCCGCCTAACTCTAACGAAATACCAACGAACTAAGTCACGGATTAAATACACCCGCGATTGCGATAACGTATAAATCGAAATCACCCTCGAAATATATATATATATATATAGATTTACGTATACGTATAAATAAATGTGTATTTTAAATTGAGATGGAAAAATTTCGAACGATATAATCACGTGGGTTAACTCCAACTAACGGCAAACTTTGCCCGCGCAATTTTCAACAAAATGGCGACACGTTCTAACCGATAGAACTTTTTTTCCTCCCCACCCACCCCAGCCCTCCCCTCCCCTCCTTCCACCATTACATTAGCAAATATCTTGTTTTTTAATTATTTTTCTTATTTTATTTTCAACGAAATCAAAAAATTAAACTATTAAATCGTTGCTGTTGTTGTTGTTGTTGTTTTTTTTTTGTGAGAAATTAATTACTTTTCACTAATGGTATTACTAACATATCTCGAACGAAAAAATAAATAACAACGAATAAAATTGTATTGCGGCTTAAAAAACGATGATATTTATCACTCGTAAAAAAATAAAACTTAATTAAGAAAAACAAACAAATAAAAATAAATCACACAAAATGGGATATTATTTCAATAATAACGAGAGAAAGAAAGAAAGAAAGAAAGAAAGAAAAAAAAAAAAGAGAAAAGTAAAGAAATAAATGATATACGAATAATAAATCCGTGATAGAAACGTATCGAACAACAACAATAAAACAAAACAAAAAATATCAGTCCTTTCGAATATATATCATTTCCACAATTGTCGTTGCACCGTGTACATTTGCCCATTTATTTTCACTGTCTCTTTTCAAAAGAGATTATCCATCTCGTATAAAAGAAAAAAAACCGTTTGCCCGATTTCTTTTTTTCCGATTGATATATATATATAAAGAAACAAAAAAGCACACACAAAAGATCGAATTGAAAAAAAAATTGGAAAAAGAAATCCCAATCCTTCGAATCCGATGTAGCAGAGCACACAATGTATCGATTGTTACAATCGATTGTCTTCTTTCTTCAAATTTTCTCATCCACTATGGAAAAATCCTTTATCTCGTGGTAAACGAAAGTTAATAATTAACACTTTTTCTAATATCTCTCTCTTTCTCTCTCTCTCTCTCTCACGCTCTCATTCTCTCATCCACTCTCTCACTCTCTCTTTCTCTCTCGTTTAAATAAAACTTGGAAATATTTCCCAAACTTGGTAGATAATTTGAATAAATTCATTACAAAAAGTAAAAAAAGTAAATAAAGAAAACCTTTTCTTCAATATACCTCTCTCTCTCTCTTTCTCACTCTCACTCTCTCTCTCTTTCTTGTTTTTTTTGTTTTAAACTTAAATCTACGAAACAAAACAATTACTGTAATAAACGTTATCGGAGTTAAACGCGTTATAAATTACGATCAAATAATATAATATTAGGATAATAATAATTTGACACTTGTCGAAGAGACCGGGTAAGAAAAAGAAAAAAAGAAGAAACGGTTGAAAAAATAAGAGAAAAATCAAAACAACAAAAAGAAGAAGAAGAAGAAGAAGAGGAAAAAAAATCCAACGAGGGGTGCGTTCGACAAAAGTGAGTCCGACGAATAAAAAGAACAAAAGAAAAAAAAAAGAAAATTATCGCATATAAAGAAACAAAAAAAGAAGTAGTACTAGTAGTAGAAGAAAAAAAGAAAGATATAACTTGAAATAAAGAAAAAAAAAAAAGAAGAACAACCACACAACTTATAATATGTAATCCCCGGGAGCAAAGAGGAACAATCGACGTTATTCACTTACGTTAAAATGCCGTTCTGTCGGGGAAACGAGCGGGGGCTCCCAATATAAGCGCGTGCAACGTGATCCTAAGCTGTAAGGAGGCACCCGATTGGTAGACGATATTGGCCAATGAAAAAGCGCGTTAGTTACTGGGCCAATCTACCTTTTTAGGTGGAGATGATAGCGAAAGTGTGACAAGGGGGTGGTGGCGGAAAGGTACACTACGTGAGTCCCCACGTACACGGACTCCTGAACAACGTCGGTGCTCGGTTTTGCTCGGGACAACTCGAGTCAGATGAAAATAGATAGAACGTTAGATTCTACTAACTGTTAGATCCGAGATAGGACTCTATGTGTAATATATTTAATATCTCTATGATAATCATTTCCAAAGGGGGGGGGTCGGTGGAATGGGGATCCGTGGGGCTGGAGAGAACAAAATCAGCAACTTCTTTTTTTCCCCTTCCAATTCCTTCCCCTTTTTTTTATATTTTCTCTTTGACATACACTCTAGTCATACATACAAATCATAATTATTCTATTCGTGATGCATCAAATCATCATCCCATTTATTATTATCATCCATTTAATCCCATAAACATCCATGTTTGTTTCTATCTTCCTTAAAACCCCCTACTTCTTACTCCTACCCCTACCCCTTCTCCTCTTCCTCCTCCGACCCGATTGGTCATTACATCTATTCCCCCCCCACCCTCACCCTCACCCTCTTTCTCTCATTTTAAAGATTAAACTTCCTAACCAACATAAGATCTGAAACTCCCGTCTTTGGACGTCATGTTCATGGGCGCTAGACTTCTGCTGCTGCTGTTGTTGCTGCTGGTGGTGGTGGTGGTGGTAGTGGTGATGGTAGTGGTGGTGGTGGTGGTGGTGGTGGTTGTGCTGGTGGTCCATGAACATCGAGGTGTATGTCGCGTTGGAAGGACGCGAATAAAATCAGGAGAAGAGTGTAGGGGGTGGGGTTTGGGGTTAGAGGTTTGCTTGCTTGCTTGCTTAGTCAGGTGGTGGTAATTCCCCCCTTCGAATAACCGAAAGAGAGAGAGAGAGAGAGAGAGAGATAGAGATAGATACGATCCATCCATTGCACCAACAAACGTCTACTTCTCTTCGAGTCCACGTGGAAGATGCACGTGGCCATACAAGATAGATCGATGATGATAACAGCTGCGAAATGGTTCATAACCTTATTTCTATATTCTCCGCCATCTTTCTTTTTTTTCTCTCTCTCTCTCTCTCTCTTTTGAAAACTTATCGAATTATCTTCTCCGGGCTCCCCCGCCCCGCCCCCCCCCAGTCACACAGACCCTCCCATCCCTCCTGGACCCCTTCTTTTCCGTCATCTGGTTTGAATCCAACCCACACGTATATCAATTTGAACTTTTTGAGTGGTATATAAACGTATATATGCGTTTGGTAAAAATTGATACGCGTTGGTTTATCAATGTTACATGTAAAATAATGTAATATTTTTCGGTTGTATTTATATTGTCTCAAATGAAAATAATATTGTTAGAAAAAGAAAGATAGTCATTATATTAGATATAATTTATTAATATTAGTATATGGTGGTTATAGATTGTTAATAAATTATTTCATTCGTAGAGAAAACACACTTCAGTTATAAAAATGTTCAACATTCAAAGAGGTTAATTTTATTCCATATTTACGGATTATTTTCAAGTATTTCGTGTTTCTTTTTCGTCGTTATGCGTTTTATCGTAATGCATTGTTTTGAATATTTTTTTTTTTCTTTTGTTAAAACAAACGTTAGGGACATTAAATTATTACACTTTAATCGCTAATTTGTTATATTTTCATTGTTTTTAATTGTTTATTACTTTTTGCATCGTGAAATTCGTGCAAACTCATGAGATGTGTATTTTAAAGTGATGCACAAATTCTGTTATATTATATTACGGGTGGAAATTAATTTTTTTATGGCTTTTTTTCTTTTCTTTTTTTTTTTTTTAAAATAACACATAAAAAGAGTTATTTTATTTATTTTTAGAAATGAATCACGTATACGGGTATGCGTTATTTTATCGTATATTATTTCTCGATCACTTTGATCAATCTTTTCGAATTCACAACCTAATATTTTTTATTTCTTATTCTATGATAATTTTTCTCTTTATTTGTTTTCTTATGAATGTTTATTTAAACAAACGATATATATATATATATATAACGTTTGTCAAGTTTTAGATTTGGAATGAAAAAAAAGAAAAAAGATACGTGAAATATTTAAACGTATTTGAAATGAAACAAATCATTTGAAGTTATAAAATGATTATCATTGTAAATAAATTGTATCATTTGTCAATAAGAATGTTGGCAATGTTGCATAAAATATATATAACACTCGATATATATATATATATTTTTTTTTTTCTTAATTTGTACACGTTGTAAAATAACATTGATTGAACAAAAAAAACATAATTTAAAGGATGATTAATGTTACTAAGAAAATACGTTGAAAATATAATCCTATCGAGAATAATAATACGATGAGAATGCAATTCAAGACGTTAGTTTACGAATTCCTAAGATGTCCTTGAAATTTCATTAATCCAACCGAACTCCTCTACTCGCAAGAAAGTTTCTTCTCAATGATCTCGAAAATCCGCGATTCGATATAACCAAACGTCGTTTTCTTTGGTATTTCTATGAAATTGGATGTTATCCAGTTCCGCCAATTTGGCAAAATGATCTAAACGCGAAATAAGATTTTATAACAATTATGATAATTTTAAGGATCATTGACAAAATTTGTCATCATCATCATCATCATCATCATCGACGTTGGTGTCAGATCGATTTTATCCAAATTTTTTATTACCAAATGTATCGACAAAAAAAAAAAGGATAATAAATGAAGAAAAATGAAAATAAAGTTATGCTGAAATGTTTTGGCATTCAATTTCCAGTAAAACTAAAACGTGACTAATCAAACCTCTAATCGTCCAATCTAAACGTTATATGATAAATCAGACAGAGTGCCAAACGTGTGTGTTTCAAATCAAAATTTAAATAGTAAAATTACATACAATTATTTGTTTCTATCAACCAATCAATATTTATTTCCTAACGTTTTACGACAATTCGTATTTCTACCATAGAACGTTAAATAATTATCATACGTTATATCATTTGTTTAATTTCAATCGAATAAAATAATACTTTTGTTATAAGAATAATAAAAGAACAAACTTTACGAACAATCCAAATGAATTAAACGATCAATCTTATAATTAGTTTCGCAATTAACATGAATAATAATTAATTAAACACGACGTATCGATAAACAAAGAAGAATTTAGCTAAGTCATTTGTCTAATTTCGAATTGTAAATCCACACACACACCCACCCACGTCATCCAATAAAAGTATTAACGAAACGTTTGCAATGTTTAAACTTTAAAAAAGAATGATTTGTTATATGATGATCGTTTAAATGATCGCCAATCGAAAGTAATGGCGTGAAGAAGAATTGGAATAAAAAGGAATGAAAGTGTGAATGGAAAAGAAAATGAATGAGAGAAGAAAAAACGAAAAATAAAAATAAAAAAAAGAAAAAAGAAAATAAATGAAAAGACAGGAAACGGGTATATAATCGGGGGGAAAAAAAAAAAACTGTGAAGAAAAAAAAACGATAACTATTGGAGTTAGTCGCGCGATTAGGAATGCGCGGGAATAGATCGGTTACGCAACAACCCCGATAAATTAAGATCCTGACGCGGGCGGATGCCATACCAATGTTTATTGCGAGACTCTCTAAATAAGAAGAAGAAGACAACGACGTTCGATCAAAACTCGTTAAATTTCTCTCGATGGGTTTGTAAATATAACCCAATGCACTTTATTATTCGTTATAATTGCAAACTAAATTCGTTTCGTTTATTGCAAATGGCGTCGTGTCTTATGTACGTTTCAAATAATTATATATTAATTATATATATTTATATGGTATATATCATTTGTTAAATATAATAACATTTTATAATGTAATAGCACGAAATTGTTGTAAAAGGAATTATATTTTATATATATATATATGTATTATATATATATAT
>NW_014569907.1:38388-47931 GCF_001313835.1 Polistes canadensis
AACGCGAATACAAATTCATAATATATATGGGTACTTAGGTTCTCCTTACTCGTTTTTGAGGTTAGAATAAAAACATATATATGATATATGTCATTTTTTTAAGTATAAATATATAATAGTGCGCATGAGAATGTAGTAAAAGAAATGAAATATATTTTGGGACTGTTTTAATTAAGATATAACGCGAATACAAATTCATGGGTACTGTATTTGATAAGAAAAAAAATATTAAGTTGCGTCTGAATTTTTTTAAACTTTTTTTTTCTTTTCCTTTGTCAAATCGTTGAAGAAAACTTTATTTGTTTAACTTTCTTCTTTTTTTCAAACGAAATTCATGACTTTTTGCAAAACAAATTGCAAGATAAGAATTGGGATTAATTTGATCTGCAATTTGGGATAAATTAAATATACGAAACCTATATTACGAGTAGAAATTAATTCGGGGTGGGGGGGAAGGGGTGAGGGATGTTTTTTCTTTTTATAAAGAACAAAATGTATTACTCAACATTTATGCAATCAATCGTACTTATGTTATTTTTGTTTTTTTTCTTTCGATTATTATTCCCGATCACTTTGACCCATCTTTCTTGAGCAATTTGTAGAATTTCTTGACGAAAAAAACAAAATGTCATCCGATTTTGATGGAATAAATTTATAATATCGAAGGAACGAAGTGTAATTGTCTACACTTAATATTTTCTTCCTTCTTATATAAATGCAGTTTTTTTTATATATATATCGTTATCATATTTATATTATTAATAATTTCATTTGAAAAACTTCATTTTCGAAGTAGATAAAGGAGAAAAACATTCGACTTTAAAAAGAGATTGAATTTAAAGTCTAAGAAATCAATGTATGTAATTTAACTTAACGTTGTTCATGTGTATCTGTTAATCGTATGTATATCTATTGAAAAATTTCAAGGGGAAAATATTCAAAAAAATAAGATGACATAAAAATTAGATATAAAAATAATTAGATAAAAATTAAAACAATAAAAAAGAAAAGAACAAAATGTTAGCAATAAATTTACGGATAGTTTGTTCGTTATTTTGTTAAAATAATTTACAAACATCGTTTAAATGAAGGGGGTAGGTCGAGTAAAGACAATGAATTAATATTTACGTATATATTTCATTACGTAATTAATGTTGTTTTTAAAAAATAACATTTAAATTTTATATATATATATATATACAGTAACCAAATGTTTAATGAGTCAAATTGGCTGAGATCCCTAAATCTACAACTATCGTGTTTTTAAACGAATGAAACAAAAATAAAAAGAACAAAAAATCGAGATTCTCGTATGTCGAAAAATATTCCAAACAAAATATAAATGTTTATACCGCAGCGGGATTATTAGCGTATCTTGTTATTATTCGTTTGGAAGTTAATGTAAAGAAAAAGATGATGGAAAGTGGTAAGGGAGGGAGCTAAGAGTTGATGAGTAGGGGAACAGGGTACAGGGGAGGGAAACGATAACGCAAGAAAAGAAAAGAAAAAAGAAGAAGAAGAAGAAGAAGGGAGAACTCTTCTCGGTGGATTTCGAACGATGGAGATGATCATCCACAGGAGTAAGAGTAGGAGAGGAGACCGAATCTAAGATTATTTCTGGATCAGCCGGAGATAAACCGGGCCAAACTTCGGCCGAACGAAGCCGACGAGGTGGACTTAACAGAGCCTTGAGGCTTGAGTCATCCCCGTTCGATTCGAATTTGGCGCTCTCCGACTATTACGAACGAGATACCGTAATATGGGAACGTCCCTTATTGTCTCCCCCTATTTTTCTTTCCTACCCCTTCTCTTTCGGTCTTTCTCGCACACGCACACACACACAGCACCGAATATAAATATATATATATATATATATACGCATACACTTATTCATTCTCTCTCTCTCTCTCTCTTTTTCTGTCACGATATTCAAAAATAATTCATAATAATTCGTGACTCTGCTCGACTCTAATTTCATATATTTTAATATTGGATTTGGTGCAACTATTCCAAGTTCTACTTTGTATTTTATTATTATTATTATTATTAAAGTAAAGTATTGCAAATGTTTCTTTTTTTGTTAATTTTCTTTTTCTCTCTCTCTCTCTCTTTATGTTTGTTTCTCTTTTAAATGTAAATTTTATAATTAATATATTATATGAACACTATTCTCTTTTATGATTATAATTCTATGATAAATCAATTGTATACTTAATATTATATTATCTTAATATCAAATCGTATATGATTTAAAACAATGAACAAATTCATTAAATGTGATTGTGATGATAATAATAATAATTAAATGTGTCTTTTATAAAAGATTATCTTATAATTGTTCATTGATTGGAACAATAAAAACAAATCTCAATTGTATTCTTTTTTAAAAAGAAAGATAACGATAACTCTCGGACTTATTAATCTTATCTTGAAATTAAATTGTATCGATTAAATAAATATTTCTATAGAAAATTGTTAGTCATTTTACAAAGATCTCTTTCTCTCTTTCTCTCTCTCTCTCTCTTGCTGTACCGGCAATAATAATGGGAATTCTTAACCGAGCCAAAGAATGCCTGGGCAAGCAGACTTGGCACGACTAGAAATCCTACAAAGAAGTCGAGGATCGCGGATGTAAAACTTCTTCCCTCTCTTTCTCTTTCTTTCTCTTTTTTTTTTTTCCTTTCTTTCTTTCTTTCTTTTCCAGGTACTTGGTAACATAAAGCTTATTAAACCAAGAAAAAGAAAAAGTCAAACTTAACGATTATTTCTAAACGTATTAACAACGTTTCATTTTATCTGATCAATCAAATCTCTCAATAAATCATTAATAAACGTATTACACAATTTAAAAAAAAGAAAATATACAAAATATTATTGAAAATATAAATTCTCATTTTTAAAATATATCAATATAATTTAAAAACGATATTTAAATGTTACGTAAGAGATAATATTCTGTCCATGTAATCGACATAAATTTTAACATTAACAAAAAGACTACCCTCTTATTTCATTTCATTCAATTCTTCCTTGTTCTTCAGGATACACCCTGTACCTTGTCTTGTATTATCTTGTCTTGTCTTGTCTTGTCTTGTCTTGCTATTGCTTTGCCTACACCTCTTTTCTGTACCTTCTGGGGGCCTGACAGGAGCTATTTTCGTTTCCTAGCGACAATATAGAAGCTCTACGTCGAGACTTTAACCAGTTCGTTCTATCTCCATCTTTCTCTCTCTCTCTATCTCTCTCATTCTTATTTTTTTCTACTTCTCTCTGTCTCATTTATCCCAGTTTCTATTCGATCTCATTCTATTTTTTATACTACGTTACAAATTATGCACATTCAAATGCACATTAACGTCACATTATTCATTTTATTACTTCTCCGCCATTTGCAAAATTGTCTGACGTCATACGTTGCATCATTCATAATTGAATGAAGAATATTTTATATTTATTTTTATCATTTTTTTTTTATTATTATTCGTTTATTTCATTTCGAACATTTTCTTCTTTATTTTTATCCTCAGCTATTACGGCTTTTCTTCCTGATATTTTCTTAACAAATGAATTTTTACAAGGTCGGCCAACGTTCAACCCCCTTTTAGAGTCAGCTTTTAAGATAAACAGGGGATACTTGGGGTAATTCTAGATGTGGGTATATTCTAGATTCACACCCTATATAACTCACCCTATATAACCCTATATAACCCACAGTATATATATATATATATACTTACTCATATGTTTATTATTATCTTCTTTTAATTTATAAATTTGATACAATGTTATATAAAAATCATGTTGATTATCAACCCTTGTAAATAATTTGTATATATGATGAATTATTATTAACTACTTGCAATTAATAATCAAATTTAATTGAATAAACAATAGAATCAAATATTTTAACACTCTGTTCCTTGAACAATTAAATTTTCAATTTTAATTTTTAAAATTTTGTATCTATCTTTCTCTCTCTCTCTCTAATGCCATCTACAATCTTTCAGACTTATAATGAAGCTCGCACGTTTCTTGTGCTTGTTATCACATGTGATTTAATATTTAAAAACTTTTGGAATAAAATATAAATAATAAAAAGTTATTTTCGATAAAATGTGGTATCATTTAAGGATTGTCATATGCATTTTGTTATTATTTCAATATGTTTCGGTGTCTGGTGACATAACTGCACATGTTGGATTACAGGTTGATGGTTCTGGTTTTCATAGGTTAGAAATTATAATCTTAAAAAGTATATATATATACATACATTTGTCTATCAAACTTAATCCTTCATCAAATTCTTCTTTATAGGATTTTTACATATCGCATTGATGTGGACAATTTGATTTGGAAGGATTGTTATGCGTCTTTGCATTTTCTACTACCTTCTGCTCTTTACGTAAACATTAATGAGTTGGCAGAACTCAGGAGAAGCGATAAAGTAATTAATTCTGTTTTTTATGTTCTTTTTATCAACTTTTTAAATAATATATATCTTACCGATCTTAAAACTTGTAGACTACAGTATGCTCCGTTGGAGAAACGGATACAGAATTATTTATGGAGAACGCAAACTCTCAAAATGTTACTCTTTGTAGTCGTATCGATGATGGTTCATGTGTCATGTCTTTACCGATTCATCAACGATATCAATATCCTAAGGAGAACGGTGATTATGAGAATGTAGTTTTAGAAAAACCTAGTTTACTTCTAGGTTGTAAACAAAGAATCAGAGAGTATAGAATATCTAAAATAAATCTATGTCCATTGTGCGCTGGTATGGTGGTAAAATGGAGAGAATTACCATACGCTAGTGTAAGATATCGATTAATCTGAAAATAACAAATTTAAAAAGTCTTTATTAATAATCCATTTAAATTGTTTATGTTAACAGGATGAGATTGATTATATATGGACAATACCTATAGGAAACGTATCTCTTTTCTCTTATATCACTTACATTACATTAACAACAACTATTATAGGAACTGTTTTTATAATGAATACAATATGGACACCAACAATTAGAGAACGCTTAAAAGAGAATTAATTTACGTTTCGTGTTTTTGCTAAATGGAAGATCATAAAAGAATATAAATATTTTTTTAAAAAATAAAACTTTAATAAATATTAAATTACGTCATATAAATATACTTACAAAAGTACGTTTTTACATTAGAAATATATTTTACAATAGAATCGTTTTATTCTATTTAATTAAATTAATATACGTATATATATATATATATATATATTTGTCATGGTATTTTTTCATTATTAGCTTTTTGTATTTCAGAATCATTAGCTTCCATTACTACTTCTATTTGATACACCGAAGATTCTTTTTTCTTGATTACTGGATCATTCCACTTTTGTACCGTACCTTTACCAAATAATATGAAAATAAGATTTCCTACTATATAAAGACCGGCTGTGAGGAAGAATATACTTCTCCATTGAAGAATATTAGACTGTTAATGGAATGAGAAAAAGATATTAATAAAATACAATATACAATAGAACAGAATAAAATAAACAATAATGAAAGATTAAATTACTGACCGGATCTGGAATGATTATACCGCTTATGATAGGAGCTAAAATAGCACAAATGTTAGCGGTAGTATTAGTAAAGGCCATCAATGCGCCTGCAAAATTAGGACTGAGATCCATATGATTAATGTTGTGGCCGCAATATATGGCAACGTTAATGCCAACGGTAATAATCAAAATTCCTTCTGCAATTTCAGGTTGTTCCTTATTGATGTAACCCAAGGAAATTAGTGCGACAGCAGGAATCCATTGTCCTATGGTGTTACATATTTTTCTGGATGCCTCCAAGCTGACAATATTTTTTCTGATACACATATCAGAAATATAACTGATCGGTGAACTAAGAATCCATGCTGTCAAATATGGCAATGCCGTCATCAATCCATTCTGAGAAAAGAAAAACAAATGTTTTATTCGTTTGGTACAACGTTGTGGTCGGTGAATGATATTTACAAACGACACCGGTCATTGATATTCTTAAGTTGTATCGTAATTGATCTTGACCGACAGTAACCGCAAGTCAAAGAATTCATTAATGGGGATAGTTACATTCGATTAACGTACCATTCGCAAGGTATTGCTGGTATATATTGGCATTGATTCAAGCAAACACTCTCTCGCATATTAATTCGATTTGTTATTTACGTATTTACGAGTGGTTAAGAAATGTAAATGATTTTAATTAAAATTCTTTCTATACGATTGCGTTTTAAATAAATGATCAAGGTCATACGCTGTTCAATTTAACTCGTTTTATTGAACTTTAAGAGTTGAACTTACCTGTTGTATATCATAACCGAGAGCTGAATTCATATAAGAAGGCATTTTAGTTAACAACATCCAGAATCCCCAATTTTGAACGGCTTGTGTAATAAGAAGAGCCCAAACAGGTACAGACGTTAATATAGCGATCCAAGGAGTAGGTAATTTCTATAAATAGATAAATAATTATGTAAATCAATTTTAGAAAAAGAAAATGTTATTGTGAACTATCGATTGTTACCTCATCGGTTTCGGTAACACCTAAACTAACTTCGATGAATTGTCTTTCATCAAAAGGAATATTTGGATGATCAGCGGGTGATTCCTTGACAAAAATCAAAATACAAATACCAGCTGTCAAGCTTGTAATGCCCCAAAAGTAAAAGCAACTTGGCCAGCCAAGAACAGAAGCAGAAAGGAATCCGGAACTTAGTAGAGAGGCAACATTACCGATCAAACCACCGGTATAAACAAATGCAACTAAAATAATAATTATTAAACGATATTTCTCTAACTTACTCGATTATCATCTCAAAAAAAAAAAATAAAAAAAAAAAGGAAAAATAATTAGGACAATAACAACAAATTAAATAAAACAGCATGAAAACTGACCTAATCTTCCTCTTTCTTCGCTCGGTGACCATTTAGACAAGAGCATGTGCATGGTCGGCATGACCGTACCTTGGAAAAAGCCAGCAACAATTCTGGTACCGCAAACAGCTTCCCAACCTCCGTAATGGGCAGCAGCATGAACGGAAAGTGTCAATAATCCGTTAATGATAACAGAACAAGACAATACTTTTTGGGCTCCCCAACGTTGGGCAATGATGTTACCAAGTACTTGAGTACATATGTATCCCCAAAAGAATGAACTGAGTATGGTGTCCTTGGTAGTCTGATCCCAATGGAATTCCTATAAAAGCACCAACAAAATTCATTCTAATCATGGATAATTTGAACTTGAAAAAAGTATGAGAGAGAGAGAGAGAGAGAAAATTACGTACCTCGAATTCTGTATTAGCTTTGGTAGAATTGGTCATAGCTTCCAAGGTCACGGACATAGTAACCCTGACAGCATAACAGCAGAAGAAACCGAAGGCCAGGAATAGTACCTGTACGTGCCTACATCCAACGAGGGCTGTAATCAAAGAAATATTCAAACGTCATGCATAATACGATTTTAATCTTTTATACAACTTGGATGGATTATTTTTTTTCTTTTATTTTCCTTCTTTTTCTATAATACTCGCATACCTATATACATAAAATGTTAGACAATGTTATCTCGATCTCATAGATAGCAAGTGATTTATTTTATAAATGGATTTGTAAAAGTGAACAACGTCGTCACAAAAAAAGAAAAAAAAAAAAGAAGAAGAAAAAAGAATAGTAAATAATAATACACATGACGTTTAGAATGATTTATGATATAATTAGGGGAAATTATTCTCAAGTATCTCGTATAGGAGGATGTTTCAGAGATATTAATCATCATTTTTATAATTTGAAAGAAAAGAAAAGTAAATAGAACTAGATATTTTTCTAATAAGAATAATAAAAATATTTCTAATTTTGCAAGTATTATTGATTTCAAGATTAGCCGATTATGATCGAATGATAAATCATTCTATTGAATAGTGCTATAGAAAAATGTTAAGAATGCAGACTACTCGTAATCGGTTGTACTTGTTGTTTTAAAAATGAGTTTTATATATCTGTAAATACTTAGAAGGAAATATTACAAGGGAATTATCATACATTGCTACTCATATTGACGTTTTTTATTTTTTCTATTGCACTCTGACGTAAGTGTAATCTGTTACATCGATTTAAAAAAGAAGGAAACAAGAGAAAGAGTAAAAGAACTTGTTATTCTTCGCGTTTGATCAATAATTGATTATCTAGTTACGATAAGTAATAGAAGTTTATCTTATTACATATAGAAAATCTAATTTCTGATATTTCTTAAAAAAAAACCTTTTATATTAACACATCTATAATACTATTATTGATTTATTAACAATGAAATATGATAATAATCATATACACTTCTCCTCAAAAAGATAACTCGAGTGTACTATCTTTTATATTTCTCAATGACCCATGCAAATTTTTACGTTTCAAATAAAAAATATCAAAACATTGACCCCCTAGCATATGGGACTCGTTGTTGAAAATAAATTACAATATCATAAGATTTTGTGAAGATAATCAAAAAAAAAAAGAAATTATTTCATTCTATGAGAACAAAATGATATAAGTATATGTAAAATAATTAAATAATAATCAACATAATATATATTGTTCTCTTAAAAATTAATTATTTATCGCACATTTATTTTTTTTTATTTAATAATGGATACAACATTCATTCCCCCCTCCTCAGCCCTCCTCACTCCTATTGTGTTTTCAATTAATTCTATTAAGCGATTTTATATCGATTTTTATATAAATTTTGAATATTATTTTGATTTAAAAGCTATATATATTGTTCTACAATGTTCATATTACTTATTATTATTATTATTATTATTATTATTATATACTTCGCGAACAAAAATTATGTTAGAAGAATTTTGAAAAATATTAAAGTTTGAGACACGTGCAGACCATGACAAAACCTGATGTATTTAACTGAAGATATTACTTTTTTTTTTTCTTTTTTTTTTTTTTACGATTATACTAATCTCAATGCATACATTGCTACATTATCTAGCTGAAAAATAAAATCGTGTTTAAGAAATACATTCTTTAATGATTGTTTATCTCACCTTTAATTAAATTTACGTAGTAAGAGAACACTATTATTCATTATTATTCCGTTTATATATATATATTAAATAACTTTGTATACTATCTGATTATATTATTTTGATATTATTTTTTGAAATAATAATAATTGATATCGACCCAAATCATTATGCTATCTCCGACCATATGTTTGTCGCATTGTTGACATTATCTTCTTTCTTATGTCGTAAAAAGTAATATCCAAAATCCGTTAGGATCATTATTTAAGATATTAAAATTTGTATTTAATCTCAATTGTAGTATTCTTTTCCATTTTGTCATTTAATCCAACCCCTCCTTCCACCCCACCCCCACTCACACCTCATCCCTCCCCATCCAACAAATGTACTTTTTATATTATTCAGATGTTCAAATTTTACACGCGTCATTGATAAATTAAATATAAGTATACCTGGATTATTTTTTTTTTTTTTT
>NW_014569907.1:49521-61676 GCF_001313835.1 Polistes canadensis
TATTTAAATATTTAATCTCTCTGGAAAGAGAAAAAAAAAACAATATTCTTATAATACATTAATATTGAAATGTTTTATATATTATACTTTATTACCGAGGATCATGAAACTTTATTTTTTTTATCGTTTATATACGTAAGCCTTCTTATTCTTCTTCTATCTGTGTGCATGACTTTTCGGTGAATGTAATGATACCTTTTTCTTTTACAATCTCTTTGTTCTTCTTTGTTTTATTATTTTATAAATTCTTCTTTGCTCTCTTCCTACGAATTAACAGCAGCCGTCATATTATCGGTCATTTGACAAATCTTTTATATAAACATCTCCATTAAAGAGTGTTAGAAAATTATAACGAAATATTATCGACGTTTTTTATTTTTATTATCTTTTTTTGTTTCTTTTTTTTTTTTTCCTTTTTCCTCAATTCATTTGGCACCTCTTATTAAATATATCTGCAACACTTGATAATATTATTTAATACTAATTGTAAATTTACCGATAAAATATAAATTAATATCGCATTTAATAATAATAATAATAATAATAATAATAAAATATATACGCTTTATAAAGAAACATATTAATTAGTATAAGATTATTATAATGTTATTACGATATCATTAACATTGTTATATATATATATATATATTACATTGATCAATTGATTTATATATTTTCGTATATTTCAAATATACCTAATTAAAATAAATTATTCGTGTATGAACTTCGTTTTTCAATAAGCGTGAATTTTCAAATGATAAGAAAGTACGCGTACACGTACTTCAATTATTTTCTTTTCATATGGAGCATATTTGAACACATGTAATGCTATCTGTTATATCTATATAAATTCATTTTTATGTTATTCATATATAAAAAAATTCCCCATTAGTAACAAAGTTATGCACCACTTTTGCTAAAGTATTATTTACAGTGTCAAGAAATCATTTTATATAATTATTTTATCAATGATTATCAATAATATAAACATTTCTTTTGTCCTACAAAGATAATAATCATCTCGACGCGCTCACATATTATCTAATTTTTTTTTCATTACTTCTTGTTTATCTCATTTTTTTTGCCTTTTTTTTTATTTTTTCATTTCACTTCATTCTATAAATCAAATCGCGCTTACAAGTGCAATTTTTTTCCTTTATTTAAACAATATCGATGATTTCAAGTATTTCTATGGAAGCAATAATAATTCTAATAACGTTGATAAACGGATATAAAAAAAAAAAAAAATGAAAAATGAAAGAAACGAGAAATAAATAAAACGAAAAAAAAAAAAGAAAAAGAGATTAATTAATAATAATAATAATAATATTTTAATTTCATCAAGTTATGTGAATTGTAACAACTATTGAAACATATGACTCCGTGGCGCAACGGTAGCGCGTCTGACTCCAGATCAGAAGGTTGCGTGTTCAAATCACGTCGGGGTCAAATGATATGTTTTTTTTCTTTTTTTTTTATATATATAAAATTGACAACAACAAAAAAAGACCCCATACAAAATTAATATTTTTTTCTATTTTTATATATCATGCATAAAATAACATATAAGTATAATTAAATAGCATGTATATTATATGCGTGTAATATAAATTTTCTCTTTTTTTTTTCTTCTTCTTCTTCTTCTTCTTTTGATATTTACAATTAGAAAAAAAAAAAAAAAATGTTATAAGACACCGAGAAGAAATATAAAAATAAAAAAAAAGAATGCTTCTTACTTTGATGCGCGTATTAAATCAAATGTAATAATCAATTACATAATTTTTGTGTTACAAGGTATTTATGATAATAAAATTCTTGACGCGATAGATCGTGACAGAAAAAAGTCGATAAAAAAAATTGAAGCATTTAGAAAAATACGATCTTTTCGAATATATATATATATATTTACACACATAGATAATATTATCTTTTATTTAAAATATTCTGCATTTATTTTTTTTTTTTTTCATTTTTTTTATTAATATTATTATTATTATTATTGCATACCGTGCATCACAGACTTGATTTTGTTTGTACCAACAGACGGAGATCTATGACAAAAAGGTGTGTATTACGATAAGGAAAACTGAATGCATCTATTTTCTTTGAATTTTTGTTCATTTAGTCGTTCGAATAAATTAATTATTAAGAATTTAAAATCGTTACAATTTTTCCTATATGATGATACATGTAATAGCGTTTATATATGCATATACATATATGCTATTACATGCATGAGTATATAATACATACATATATATATATATGTATATATAATTATATATGTATAAATATATATGTATATATATATATATATACATGTGTATATATATATATATATATATACATTATTCTAAACGATGCAATTCTTACGGAGTGACGTAATTCCAATGAATTATAAAAACAAATGACAGATCTTTTAATCCTTCTAAAAAAATCAATGCAATAGTAAATATTGTAAATTAACCCTTTCGTTATTACTACCGATTCATAAAGGGTCATTCGTTTTAAGGATCCTAAACGAAAAACCAATCGACCCATATAGGGGTCGTATGTGTAAAGGCCCCCATGTGAACGACTTACCAACCCTCATAGGGGTCGTGTACCATGAAATTCTGCGCATGTACAAGCGATGTTTCTACGAGAAACGATACTCGCGCCAAGGGATGCCGTAACGAAAGGGTTAAGAGTTTCATAAAGAATGAAATGTAGTAAATGTGATAAAACGCGTACCATCATCATACAATGTATTTATGATTGTAGTATATTAACTTGGAAATAAAGAAATATATATATATCCCATGTGCATATTTTTATACGACCATGGACAGAATAGAGAAAAGTGTTGTAAAATTTTTTTGTTTATATATACATATTAAATATGAGAAATTAATAATTTGCTATTTTATTATTTTTATGATAGTAATATAGTCACATTTCCGGATATATCTACAAAGAGGAAAATTATTATTATTATTATTATTATTATTATTATTTTGTGTTATTTTCTTTTTTTTCTTTTTTTTTTCGTTTCTTTTTTTTCTTTTTTTTTTTTATATATATAGATATATTTATAAGGAACCGATAACGTTCAGGATAAAGTTGGCATATAATAAATAACAATTTTCATTTCGTACATGTACAAACAGTTAATCTTCGTCCGTTCCCTTTTGATATACCGCCCCAAATTTACTCATGTATTTGCGCACAAAATCTTTAGCTTTGTGTTTAACGTTTTCGTTACATTGTAACTCATCCACGCTTTTACAATGTTTCAGCTCTTTTGCTAATACGAAATGCGTTAACTGAAATAAAAAAAAAGAAAAAAACATTAATTAAATAAATATACAATTAATATTAAAATACAATGAAATATTTAATGAAATATAATATCATATACCTTTCTCGCTAAATGTTTAAAATCTTCCGTATTAGTTATTCGACCTTGTTTGCAATCATTTTTTCTGTACGGATTTAAGAAATGTACCATTACGTTGGCCATATTTATTCTAAAAGTATCCTTGATCTTTCTTTCCGACATACTGGTGAAATCTGACGAGGTTGATTGGGTTTTGTTTAACCAATGTCTCGAATGAATTTTAGATTTATTACTACGCCTATGTTTCCTGAATTTATCTACATGCATTTTAAGCCTCGCTCTTTCCTTCTGTCTTCTTAATTTTTCTTTCAATTCTTTATACGTCTTATGACCGATACGATCTTCCTCTCTTCTTGGCTAGAATTTAAAACAAAAATATATATATATATACATCAATAAATATATTCCCTTTAAGAAATAATATATATTATTTATTCAGTATTTTCTCTCGTCCAAAATTATAATTTTTTGATGATATAGGTTCATAGGTAACCTTATCTTTAACTTAATTAAATTAAGTTCTACTTCTTTTCATGTCCAAGTTCCCTATGAACCTGTATCATCAAAAAATATATATTATTTTAACCGAAAAAAAAAAAAAAAAAAAAAAAAACAAAACAAAACAAAATAAGAAAATATTTACACTAATGATCCTTTCTTGTACCAAACCGTCTCTTCGTTTTTTAGTTTCAGGAAATACGGTAGAACTGACAGGATTATTATATAGATTAACTTTCTTCGTAGAATTACGTTTATCCGTATTACCACCGACATCTAATAATACATCATCTTCTTTCTTATCGATATTTTCATCCTCAATATCCTCTTCATCTTCGTTAGAAGATGTCGAATCGTCGCTGGATTCAGAACTAGACGATGAATCCGGTTGGACTCCTATGTGATCCGGTGGCGGTGGTAACCATTGCGATATTCTTTCTTTAATATGATAATAATATCTTCTACCTCTACCATCTATTGCGCTTTTCCATTTAGGTGGCAAATCAATCGGTGGTATTTCTGGCTGTGATTGTTGATTATTAGTAGTATCATTATTAGAAACGTTAACAACAGGAAACTGTTGAGAGTTAGTTGTTTTATCGATGTAAAGAGATTGCGATTGAATAGAAATCGGTTGTGTAACACTATGAACCGGTACTAAGTTGCTTGCGATAGGCAAATGATTTTCGGTATATTGTTGATGATGCGAAAGTAAAGAATATGTTGGCGTTTGATTAAACGCAGGTGGTTGATTTAAGGAATATACTACAGGTGGTACACTGGAAGGAACGGCAGTAGTACCAGTTATACCGGTTGATATTTCTGAATTTAACGTTGATTGTAATGAATGAGGATTTTGCGATACCAAAGCATTTGGAGTGGAAAGAGATTGATTTCCTCCGACACATGTAGGAGTACATTGTTGTGCAATATCACCTCCTTCTGAAAATAATAATACAAAAAAAAACATAAAATATTAATAGTTAATAACTTAAGTGTGTGTGTATGTGAATTTTAATATAAATTACCTTGTGCAGAATAATGTTGCCATTGGCCAAGAGTTGGATTATAAAATACCGGATAACCAGTTTGAGGATCTAACATAGCAGTAGAATGCGGATCTATACCCAAAGCTAAACATCTCGATTCGTGTTCTTGCCACGAATCATGTTGTTGACGACGTTGTCTCTCTTCTTCTTCTTTAGCTACTTTTAATGCAAACAATTGTCTACGTTCGTATTTTGTCATCCTTGGTATAGGAACTAAACTACTTCTTTCTTCTACTTTCTTATCCTTTGTTCTATTATTATGTTCGAAATCTGGAGATTCTCTTCCTCGTCTTCTGTCCGTACGTTTGTCTAATTCCACTCTTCCGTATCTATCAGACCTTTGTCTGGAATATATAATCATAAATGATTGGTTAACAATAATTAATTATAGATAATATTACAAATAATATTTATTTCATCACATTGAATTGGAAGATTGAAAGATTCTGGATTACCTTTCATAAGATGTTCCAGCTTTTTCATCTTTTTCAAGCTCTTCTCTATATCCACGATCTAAAAATATACGATCAATTAAATAATGAATCAATTGAATGATATAAACATATGTATCTCTCAAATAATAATAAGGAGAAGAAGAACAAAATGACCTGCTTCTCTTTCATGTTCCTTCATCTGTTCGATCCTTTCTTTTTTCGGTATTCTAAAGACCTCTTTAAGATTAGACCACTCAACCAATAACGTTGACGCTAATTCAGGAATAAGAGATTGATCTGTATTTTCAGATTTAATTTCATTCAATTGTGAATTTTCAACTCTATTCTCGGTTATGCTTGGAATGTTGTTCAAATTGTCAATGATTTTTTTAGTACCAGCATCATTGTAACAACTGTTATTTTCTTCGGGCAATCTCTTGACTTTACTTTGATCATCTTCAGGTGATTCATCGCTCGGTGACAAATATAATCGATTAGCCCATTTTTCTACTACACCATAAATTTTACTATCCATTAACATTGTTTTGTTAGGTATTGGCAGTGTATTTAAAGTTTTCAGTATTTCCAGACGAAACAGTTGCGCTTCTTCCGACTCGTTCTCAGCAATATCCAAAACGTAGCTCCATATTAAACGAAGACCGTGATAATCTAAGAATAATCTTCTACATGGTTGTTCTCCGCTTTGTATTAAACGTAATAGACACGTTCTATGTTTCAATTCTCTACTGCGAACCATCAAACGACTCAGCGTTAAAGTATGTGCACGATTTTTCAATCCACCTGAACACAATTTGTCTATTTCTTCTTCCAACTGTAAAAAAAAAAAAAAAAAAAAANATATATATAACCAGTTATTATAATAACATTTATCAAAGAAAAATTTTATCCAGGAAGTTTGTCGTTTTTATATTTAAATATTATTACATTATTATATTATTATTGTATATTTAACCGGAAAAAAAATAATTAATAAAAGTATATGTGTATAGTATATATATATAACTAGTTATTATAATCACAGTTATCAAAGAAAAATTTTATCCAGGACGTTTGTCGTCCCTTACTATTGTCTCTACAATCTCCGGAGATTCAGGAAATAAAATCTCTGAGATGATCCGGAACAGAGCCCGTAACTAGGTATACAAAGGGTGCACAGGTCAGGTCACGGGTTTTCATGGATTTACGAGTGGATATTATGCAGATGATATCTGCATTAAACGCACCAGCTACGTTTCTTCTCTATCTATTTATCTCTCTTTCCGTTTCTAGATGATTATATGATAAATATATATATACATATATACTATACTTAGAGACCAGAAAGAACAAAACAAAAAAAATATATACTCGAGAACGTAATGTACCAATAATATTTTTTATTTATTACCCCATTCTCAAACGTAACCCTTTGAACAACATTTTCACGCTCGTTTAAATATCTAAAAATAAAAAAATAAATACATAAAGGATTGCCAAATAAAAAAAAAAGAAAAAAACAAATAAAAATGGGGTCAGTACTATCGAAAAGAAGAATGGTGGTGGTGGTGGTGATGGTGGTGGCAAGGGGGAGGGGTAAAGGTGGTGGAAGTTTCGATGGAATTGCAGTAAAGCAGCATGAGAACGAATTTGGTATCGTACAGTAAATAACCAAGTGCCAGTTTTCGCTAACGTGTTCGGCTATTTAATTATGCTCTTGCAAATATTTCGTCATTAACGAGGGAACATCGTTAACGCATACAACTCTCCAACCCCCTCACCAACCCCTTGAAAACTCAGAGAGAGAGAGAGAAAGAGAGGTCTTCTGTCCACGATGTTTTAATATACTTCAACCATTATATTCGCTCTTTGTTCGATTTTACGTCAGTTCGTTTTAATCAACTTTAATTCTCTTCTTTATCTATTTTTATATAGAATGTATATAGACACAAAGAAATTACAAAAAAAAATAAAATATATCTATAAAGGAAATACATTCTTTTTTGTTAAACAATATAAATCTACGTGAAACACTTTTTTATAATATAAAAATATATTAATATTATATAACACTATATAATACTATAATATAAAATATAAATATATACTATTATAAATATATAATATAAAAATAAAAAAACGTACGTCTTCGTCCTCCATATAATCCGTCGGTTTCTTCTCTTCTTTTTTCTTTCTCGAATCTTTCTCACGTTTTTCCTTCTTCTCAATCTTTTCTTTTTCTTCTTCGGGTGTATCACCGATCCAACCGCAACAATTGAGAGCTTCACAGAAACACTTTTGTGCTTCCTTTCTGATAATTTTGTTTATAATATTATTTAATAAAATAATATATTGTATGTCTGTTTAATTGATAATTGTATTATCCATTAATTAATTATTACCCACCCATATCGTTGAAAATGATAATTGAAAGTTATTTCTTCACCGGCTGTTATAAACTTTTTTATAAAAAATCCTATTCTTAATTCTCCATTTACCGTCCACTAGAAAAACAACATCATTGTAAAAGTGCAATGAAAAAAAAATATATATATTCAAAACACAAAATTATCATCGATTAATACGACAAACCTTACCTTTTGTGTTTCTGCATTTGGATCGCAACTGTGATTAATGAAACGTGAAATATTCCCTTTCATAGTGGCATCTATTATTTGATCTGATTTTAAAGCCATGAAATAATAATGTCTATTCTTATCTTTGGAATATTCTTTAGCTCTACGACGAAAATCTTTTGGATCTACAACCTCTCCTACGTATTCCATTATAAATTCTCCTCTGAAAACAAAAAGAAGGAAAAGAAAAAAAAAAAAAAAAAGAAAAAGAAAGAAAAATTATGTTAGAAAAACAGAAAATTGTTAATTACATTTATAAATACTAACACATCTAAATCATGCGCTGCCCGTAATCCAAATCCTTTTTTTTCTGTACGAAAGACCTCGCACTTAGCGTAATCACAGTTTTGAAATCTTTTATTTGTGCATCTATCACCGACCACGCATCTGGATCCACTAAAATGAAAATACAAATTTAACGTTGGATTACTAGTTTCTGTCAGATCAGTGATTTAGTAAAATGAATTGGTGGGTGACCTAATTCAGAAAAACAAAAAAAATTATACTTCATTTTCAAGATTTTTAATGAATAAATAATTATTTATGTACCATTCTATCATGAGAAGTCTATTGAGACAATCTTCGCCACAACCAAGTTCGCCTCTTTCTATTTCTTCTTCCGTAAGGAAACAATCGCATACCATTCTTTTGGTTTCTTTGTTGGTGTACCTGATATAAAATTAAATAATGTTAATAAATATTTTCTTCAACCCTTTGAGCTCTGCATATGGGGATATATATATTCCTGAGGATGCATATATGCATTTAGCAAAATTTATTGACGTGGATTTTAAGGACGCATATAATAAAATTTAATTTACAACAAAGGGTTGATTTCTGGACCCGTTTTAATAAGATATTTTTTAATTCCTTTTAATAAGTACTATTAGCTCTTAAAATATATTGGATCATTTTCTTTTACCACTCTGTATATAAAAGTAATTGTATATAAAAGGTTTGTTTTTTGTGAAATGAACTTAGTAATTTAAAAATAAATATTTAATATATATATTATATATATATATATATATATATATATAATTATATACATAATATTATATTGATTATATATTCAATAATTTTTATATCTTATTTCGAAATTAAAGTATGTTGTAAATATATTTTACCGTTTCTAATAAATAATTAACACTTCAAAAATAACGGTATTTTTTTGTTTGTTTATTATTTAATTGGATATAAAAGAATAACTTATTGCTATTTTTGCCTGGTATATTCGATCAACAGAGTTCACACTAGCAGAAAAGTATTCCTTCAGCAACGATCTCAATCCCTAGGTACGTGCCGTCCATACAGAGAACTTTAAAAGGAAGTATTCAGAGCTCAAAGAGTTACAAAAATAATACGAAAAACAAATAAATAACTCACCTTTCTGTGAGATATAAATTTTCACGTAAATATTCAAACTGACTTAATCTTTCTTCCATTTCTTTATCCTTGGAATCAATGGTTAATAACGGGTTTGCCTTTGTTCCTATAATTTTAGAAACCTGCGTTGTAGACGAATTAACAGAAGAATTATTTTCTAGATTTTCCTCTCCATCCTGTTTTATTTCTGGATAAGATTGTACATTCATTGATGTACATACAACTGTGGATCCACGTTCCAAGGATCCAGATTCTCCTGAAGGACCACTATTGGATTTAGTTGTTATGTGTGTTAATAATTCAGACGTAATAGCATTGGAAAATTCAAATCCCGTTCCAGAGATGGACGAACTAGATCCTCCCATTTCAAGTTCGCTAGATCTTCGCCATCTAGATTTAACTTTGACCGGTTTCAACGAATCCGAATTATAACCAGAAGTATTGAAATTTGCAACTAAAGGTGCAAGAGAATCATGCGTTGTTTGCATTTTATTGACATTATTTTCCTTGTCGCATTGAATTTCAGATTGTCCCTCCGAATTGATTTTTGATTCTAAAGAAGTAGTAGTCATATTGGTAGCTATTTTATCTTTCTCCTGCGTCGAATTAGATTTCAATATATCTGTATTTGATTTGGTTACCAAACCACGACCTCGAGATCTACGAATAATACAAGAGTCAGAAGAATTTAAAAAAAAATTAAGACTGAGAGAAGAGATATTATTCTTACCTTTGTTTCATTAAACCTATAGTACGAATTCTATTACTTCTTCTTACACCGGAACTGTTAGATCCGCTTTCAGAACCAGTAGTATCTGTGCTACCGCTACGGCTTCTAAATTCAATCTTTTTGTCGGCATCGTTGATATTATTAGAAGCACCTTTTGTATCGGTATCTGGTATTTTATAATTATTAACTGACAATAACGTGTCATTACTACTATCACCGCTACTAGTTAATTTCATATCTTCACTATCTACTTTACTATCTGCTTCACTGTCCGCACAAGCATCATCAATATTTTGTAAATGATCTGTAGGTTTCTGATGAGTTTTCTTTTTCTGTAAATTTCTACAATTCAATGGTAGTTCGTTCGCGCATCCTACACTTTCTGTAAAATTGTCCGACTTTAAGACACTTTGTTGTTGATTGTTCAAAACACATTCCACTGATTTCTGATAAACATATATTGTATCTGTATTAGACTCACAATTAACCGAACGATGTAATTGTTCCATTTTGTCTAATATTGATGAACTACTTTCGTCGTCTTCATTAACTAATGATATCTTCTGTACATTTATACACGTTTCTACTGGCGAATTAACACTTTCTACACTGCACAAATCATTAACTAATTTTTCTATTTCCTTAGAACACTGATTGTGTTCCACGGTATTAGATTTATCCGATTTACAATTATTATCTTCTTTAACGATTCCCCTTTGATATTCTTTAGAATCTTGCTTAGATGATAATTTAGATACATAATTATTGCTTATTTTTCTAGTATCGTCATTTGAAACATTAGATTCTCCTTTCCGAATATTAATCCGATCTTTACCTACGTACTTATTTTTAAATGATTCCATCGTTTTAACATCCTCGACTGTTCTGTTATTTGTGTAAGTACTATTTGCATGATCTAACAAGGTAGTCATTTTATTATTAGTAGAATTATTATCTAAATCGTATGCTACTTTATTACATTCTCGTTTGGAATCCGTCATTTTGTAAGATACAGTACTGCTACTCGTAGATTTATCCTCCGCAGTCATATGTAAATTATTCATACCGTTCTGAATAATTTGATATTCATTACTGGACGTACCACATTCTACATTAGACTCTATTATCATAGATTCAACGCAGTCTTCATTTTTGATGACTGTATATTCTACAAAATTATCTTCTCCTAAGTTAGCCTTATTCATTAGTAGCACTTGTTCGACCACCATATCACTATCTGGTTTTAAAGTGTTATAAGTGGTTATGCCAGTACCATCGGTTTCTACTTCCATTTCTTCGCATATTATTTCTTCTATTACCGCTTCTGGCCATACTTCTACTTCGTTCGACACAGATGATTCCAATTTGGTTTCGTTAGTTTCTGTCGTGTTACCAACTACCATTTGACGTACATCTTCTGGACTAAGTTTATCCGATTGATCCAATAGATTATCCAATCCATCTTGGCTGTCGCTTTCTTCGTCTTCTCTTTTGTAAATACTGCATATGCTATCGTTTGTTAATACGTCATCGCTATTAGATAAATTTTTATGACTATTATATTTTCTATGTAGATTTTGATTCTTTTTAGAATCCAATCGATTTTCTGTTTCTTCAACGTTCCTTGATTCTTCTGTAACATTGGACAAAGACGTTTTGGATATCTTTCCGTTAATCTTACTCTCTTCCAATTGTTTCTTAGCTATCTGTCTGCTAGACTTTCTAACGGGGGTATATTTGGGAGATGATTTTACAGATGTTTTAACTTCGTGTTTACGCTTTCGTGCCATATTGATCCCATATATGTTTCCGTTATCTGTAATTACAATAATAACTTTAAGATTACAAATTGTAATTATTAACATGCAAATATAGTTGGACTTCTTATATCTTTCATGAGATTTTTAACGATTAATGGATAACCTTTATTTAAATTTAAATATAAGTTTGTTATTACCATATGGGATATGATATTTAATACGATTTTATATATATATATATAATTAATTAAAAATGATATATAATAAATAATCATTTTAATAATCA
>NW_014569907.1:61731-80135 GCF_001313835.1 Polistes canadensis
TATGTTATCTAAGAAATATTTTTTTTTTTCATTAAATATAATATGCGCTTGTTTAATATATAACCAAAGAAACCCGACAACTGGTGACGTGTATTAACAATTATATTTTGATATAACATTTAAAATTAAGCTAATTAAAAATACGTCGATTATTATAATTACAAAATAATATTATTTTCATCGTTACGCGCGTGTATTGGTTGTTAAGAAAAATTAATAATAATAAAATAGTATTATACTCACTGGACAATTAAAAAGTTGTATCTCCTGATTTATTACCAACGGTTGTCATTTTGAGTGCATTACTTGTAGAGATTTATCGCTTCGTCCGCTCCCCTAATTCGTCCATATTTACAACTAACGGATTTAAAAAAAAAAAAAAAAACAAGCATTTAAAAATAAATACTTCTAATATTGTATATACTAACAATTAAAATATTTCATTCGAATGTTTTCCCTTTTAAAAATATTTAATGTCAATCGTTAATTCGATGCACAAATTCACACCCCGTAAGATTAAAGCAGTTGTTGAGTATTCACTCGGAGTTAACCGTGTGTCGCAGCACATACAAATATAACTAACATAAAAGCACTAAGAGAATAACATAGGATAACAATTTGCAAATTTACGATAGTAAATTTTTAATTTGTATGAAAATATATTAATAAGGTCATCCTCAGAGAAATGCAATGAACGCGTGATACTTGAATAAGTGTATACGTTGTTGCCACAAGCATCGTTTGTTTCTTCCAATGCTGCCAATAGAAAAAAGAGATAATATATAGATGGGATAATTTTCTAAAGGTAATAAGAAGTCGGACACTTTCTAGGCTTTTTAGGAACTCTTCGTTCTCTCGTGTCTCGGATTAAACTAAGGCTTACCCTATGACAACGCTTATCACAGGATACACGTGGCGCCTCTCTACTTCCATTGTTAGAACTAATATTCCCTATAAGAGCAAACCATTGGTTGATACTTTACAGTTTCCTCCTATTCGTCGACGAAAAAGTAATCCTTTAAAACGACCAATGACAACCTTGAAAAATTATCTCTTAATAAAATCAGCTAATCACGTACATAGACAAGTTGTGCGCCAATATTTAAGTTTGATATTACTTTGTTTCTTAGTTATGAATAAGTATATTTATATAAGACAAAGAAAAAAAAGGTATTGTTATTTTATTTCTTTATATATCTAGATTTAGTATCTTTTTATATCTAGATTTATATTTGATTTGAGAAATATTAATAATAATTAATAAAATTATTTAAATATATTGTTCGATTGTGAGAGTTGATTGAAAAATAACTAACCTATATACTCGTAGGTATATTTATTTTATAAATGCATTCCAGGATGATAGAACTATTTGGCTATTCACAATATAATAGTCCTTTATTTGACAACTGTAATACCGAAACGAATTATCGTTATTAACCAGGTAAATCTTTATCCGAAACCATTGTTAACCGATATACCACTGTACTTTGATAAAAAAAAATGTAAAAATAATCATCCTTTTAATGTGCTTGTTTTTTTTTTGTTTGACAAGACGGTTTCCGAAACCTAATTTTTTTCTATTAAAATTTATCAAAAATGTCTGATATATCGAGAAAAATAATTGCAATTAGTGATCTGGCCAGAAGTACAAAAATAACAGACAAAAAGGTAGAGAGTATAATCTAATAATAATATCTTTTAAAAATATAAGAATGTAACTAAAATTTACAACACATTTCTTTTATTTTTTTTTTTTTTTTCTTTTTATATTTAGAAATGTATTTTGGAATTAATAGAACTCTATGGGAATAAAGAGACAATTAATGAAATAAATAAACATTCTGAAAATAACAGCAATGGAATTGTTAGTTGGTGGAACATTGTAACTATTTTGCATAATTTAATTTTACATGTAAGTATTACATTTATTTTATTATTATTCTACATATTCTTATTATACTGATTTTTATTCTTTTTTTTATAGGAAGCCGATAGGCTAGCCATGAATAGGAGTAATAAAATACAAGACACTTATGGCGTTTTGTTAACAACCCTACGTTATTCTCACGAATCTAGAATATTGACTTTAAAATGCAATAATTTAATAAGATTTGTTCTTGATATATTGCAAAATGAAAAATATTTATTTTATTACAATACGTATTTGACTATATTAAATACTTACGTACTTCCAGTTCGCTTATATCAAATGAATATAGCTTTAGAACTATGGGAAGAATTATTGAGATCCTGTATTAATGCATACAACAACGAGTCTACTTCTGTTAACAAATGTTTAATATTAGATTCTATTCAAATGACAATAGAATATGGATATATGTATGTGAATTTATCATTAGAAGTTAAAAAATTAATACCATTTTTAGGTAATATCCTTTATAATTTACCTATTTGAGTCCCAGTGGTCTCTAAAATATTTCACATTACGTTTTTATAATGGTATCAATTTTCGACAAGAAATCTGAATAAGGTGACCATGCTGCTTGGGACTCAAACAATTAATAACTCTTCGATTTAAAAATAGTTTATCTTTTTACATGAATATTATTTAATATTTCAGTTAATATTTTGACCGATCCTAAAATTCTCAAACAGATGGAAGAGTCTGCGTACAAACTGACTAATACAGTGTGCCATCAAATAGCAACTGAAAATAGAATTGTCCTTTGTCAATTTAGCGAAGAAGTTTTGCCGAAAATAATTAATTTAGATAGTTATGACGACAAATATAAGTTAATGATGTTATTTGTACAAATTCATTATCCTGGAGGAATTAGTCAAGAAAATGATGGAACGTTCGCTTGCGATTGGTCTGTATGGAATAGTATCATTCACAGCATGTACGATATCGTTTGGAGAGATTTTAAGAAAGGAATATCGTCCAAGTATTTTCTTCAATTTGCGAGCGAAGGTTAATATCTTTATTTATTTATAATAAATTATATATATATTATATTGCTTATATATAACGCGTAAAATAATATTTGTATATAAATTTGTTAAAGTAATCAATCAAATTCTACAAAACTCTGGTACCATGTTGAAATTACACAATTTTGTTGAACTTTATTCAAATCCGACCAAACGAAGACGTATTTCCATTTGCGGACCGGTCGATTTGATTGATCATTGTGATATAGAAGAAGGATGGCCTGTAATCCAAATATTAACAGTACTTTATGCAAAATATCCTGAAAGAATGCAATTGAATGACTTGGTACCTCTTTTAAAAATATTGGAAACTTATTTGATGCAGCCGTCTAAATGTGTTAAAGTTGAAGATAGCTTATATGACTTATGTACTGTTCTCATGGAAATAGAACGACTTTTTTTAAACGTCTCAGAAGAATTACAACATGCTGCGAATGTGTATTGGTATAAAATATGGGATATTCTTTTAAGGTATTATATTAATTATATCATATCATATTATGTTATATTAAATAAATTATTTATAAAATTGATTTTCTTTTATAGATCACTTAATACCAATAATAATGAGATTTCAGCTCATAGACTTGCTCAGTGTTTTATAAAACATGGAAAGATGAAACATACAAATTCACTTTTTGCTTTGTACGTATCTCAAACGATCAGATGGTCTTCTAATAGTTTGCAAACATTATTAATGTGTTACGAATATTCATCTATACCAGACGACGTATCAATCTTCAACACAAATTTACATTCTTCGATGTTAAATACGCAATCTGTCAAATTACAATTCCTACAATGGTTGTTAAACACTTTCTGGTTTAAATTTCCTTTTAAGATGTTAATCGAAAGATTGTCTAATATATTGATCGGAATTCCAGTGAGATTTCTTTACGAAAATAATACAACAGTTGAAACGTCTGGATCGACTTCACCTATTTACAAAAATTCCTATTTACAGGAATTTCTATACGAAGATTCGCAACAACCCTTGTCTTATAAAAATATAGAGACGTGTAATTTATCATTAACATTTCAAATAAATTTATTCACAAGTTTAACAACGGAGACTGTTGATTCGCAAGAATATTTACAAGATTCGTTTGCCAAAGCTAACGTAAATATAATTGATTTGAAAGATCTTCTTGTAATATTGAAGAAATATTTGTACGACATCATTAATAAGAGGAATGAAAACCATGATATACAAATGATTGTAATGAAAATAACGTTAGTGGCTAAAATTGCGATTACTGTGAAAAAAATGAATATACTAATGGAAGATACCGAAATTCATTCTATTATGCATATAATAAAAGATTGTTTGGAGTATGCTTATAGTTTACTGAACAGATTGTCCAATACTAATCACGAATATCTCATAAATATGATTGAAGCATTTTTTATATTATTTGAAACGTTTTCTTCCACGTACACAGATATGACTAAGATCATTATTTCTTTGTCGACACCAGAGATATTGCGAAATTTATTTAATTTGCTTAATATCGAAGACGACAATAATTTTACCTACCACGAAATACGCCATTACAATGATCATTTTGATATATTTCAAAATAATTTAAAAAAAAACGAGAATCAAATAAATTACAAAAACCACAGTATATATAGCCTGAACGCTATAAGATTATATACCATAAAAACTTTGACATTATTTTGCTGTATGAATACGGGAAAAGAAACCCCTCAAATTCAACTGAATTTAATGAACAATCTTATGACTATCGATAATTATGATTTATCATTTGTAATAGAATTTAAAATGGCAATGATAATATTGGAGTCGTTAACGCAATGTGACAAAAAGATAATACACGAAAAGTATAAAGATGGTCCACTTTTATTTCTATTTGTTTTATTTAAAAAATGTATAAAAGATGAAAAGTATGTAAGATGCATACTCAAAGTTCTACCTTATTATATCGAATATAGTGCCATATATAATTACGATTTAATTAAATTAATGGATTATTATTGCGGACTTCTGAATTGTACAAACTTTGGTACGACTGTTTATATCGATTTCTTGGAATGTCTTTCGAGAATAATTGAAATTAATCCATTATTAATGAAATATAAAAAGTATATTCAATATGAATACAAATTCTGGGCTGTTATAGAAAATCTAATGACGTACGTTCAGAGTCCTCTTCATATATTAAGATTGAAAGCAATAAAATGTATACAAAAATTATATTCTTCAAAAAGTATAGAATACCAAAAGAAAGTTTATTTGTTTGATAAATTAAAACATGCTGCTAATAATTTATTATCTATTGAAAACAGAAATTATAATTACAAAGCTGATGAATTAGAAACTAAAACGGTAAGCGCTTTGTTAATATTTGGAACTATTATTTGTACATCCAAAACGTTTGAAAACAGTGCTTTGATAGCTATATTAGAATTAATGGAGAATAAACATGTCAAATTAATAACAGTGCAAAAATTATTGGAAAGTATAACTAAGCAAGTGAAACACGTGTTACCTAATGAAGATAATCTGGCATTTATGTTATTGTACTGGTTGAAAAAAGGTCGTACCATAGAAACATTTCCATATTCATTAATTCTATACAAATCTCAAGAAGAATTTTATAAAACTTATATTAATACTATAGTATTCATCGAAATTCAAAATTTCAATATCACCGGTGCAAAACAACTTTGTATTTCTATTGGATACGATTTCAAAATTATTTTTGAAAATATTTTTGCCCAAGTCCTAGCATGGTTACTTTCTGTAATTTGTCAACAAGAAACATCTGTTAATTTTACACATGCAACTAATATGCTCGACGAGTTGATGTTAAATCAAAGAAACTTTGAAACGATCACTACCTTTTCTTACTTATTGGAAAATAACTTCGATAAAATCATTGTAAGCATTATTACGAGATTACACGATGAGAAACATTTTAATGAGATGCTTCAATTAGAATATCAATATCCGCACACTGATCATCCACTCGTTCTTAGTAAAACTGATGCAAACAATTGTATAAAGTGCATAGAAAAATTGTTTATTCCTTGTAAATTACAATTATATCTGATAACCAAAAAGATCAATAAATTACAGAAAATATTGATGAATCTGGTAAACAATATTTACGAAATGACATTTTCCGAGCACAAATTAAAGGCTTTGCATCAATACATTTATTTTTGTACTATAATAATGAAAAAATCAGAATCTGATTATTTCGATTCAATATCGGTTTATCTTATTAGAGAAATTAGTTATAGTTTGATTCATTTTATCAAAGATAAAGATGATATACTCTCGGAAACAGCCTGCAAATATTTTCAAATATTTCTAAAATACATTTTACCCAAACGACACAAGGAAATTGAAGAACATTTGAATTATTATGTTACCATTTTAATTCCTGTTGCCCAATTGGAAAAAACATCTACTGCTATTGATATACTGGAATACTTGATTATCGAACAAAAGGAACTGTTTAGCAATGCGATAGCACAATTAAATATATTCCCTAATCTACCTAAATTTCAACGAATATTGAATGTATACAATTCTTTGAAATATAGAAACGGAAAAGAATACAATTTAGAAGAAGAAATTGAACACTTTTTAAATGCAACAAACCAAAAGATCGTTAACTGTAATATGGAGAGCGTAACATATTTAAATCTTCAGTTATCAATCAAAAGAGATGAATTACAAGAATTGTACAATAAACTGGAAAATAATTCTATGCAAAATTATAATTTATTACATAGATTGATATGCAGACTATTAGAAATAATTAAATCTTCCGATCAAAACATTTCGATAGAAGCTATGAAGTGTCTGGGACAAATAGGTCCTATCGATTTAGGAACGGCTATTCCTTATAACAGAAAAACTCATGTGAAAAAGAATGCAAACATAAGTGATATGTTGACATATGAAATAATAATATTACTAACTGAATTTTTAGTTGATAATGACATCAAATTACGTATAGCTAGTGCTAATGCTTTACATATAATATTATTGTCTTCATGGGGACAAGAAATTGTAAATAAAAAAAATATCAAAGCAATTAAGCAAATGTTGAATGAGTATTCGAAACCTTCGTTACGATTAGATTATATACTTCCATTTATATGTGAAGTAAAAAATGTAAAGAAAAAAAAGATAATCCTCAATGAACTAGCTTGTAATAAATATATTAATAAGAATTATCCTATTTGGATCGACATGTATAATAAGTCTTACGTCGAATGGATCATAGAAACTACATGTAACATGATTGAATGTTTTTCGGGATACTACCTCGAAGATTTAATACCCGTTTGCAAATTGAGCATAGAAATGTGTGAATTATTATTACCAAGAATAATATATTTAATAATATATATTAACAAAGATTTAGCGATAACGGTATCCCATTGCATCAATGGATTTTTCTATTATCATTTCAACAACGAAACCAAATCAAGGATATGTTTATCGCAACACGTTATAAATTGCGACCGTAATATAATATATTTTATGCTGAATTTAGTGAATTATATTAGAACGCAAATAGTTGAAAATATTCCTTTGGAATTAGATTTCATTTACATAGCCAAAGCCGCTCAATATTGTTCTGCTTATTTTACCGCTTTCCTTTATGCGGAATTATCTTGCGAATCGTTGTTGGTAGAACCACATGATTTCAGTAGAGTTAATAAAATTGATTACGTTTACGAATGCGAACCGATACTTGGGAAAATGTTGCAAAATATTCTTAGAGATGTCTCTTTTAAAATTGGAGATCCGGATGCTATCCGCGGTTGTGGCTCTTCCCATTTACAAGATAGTTCTTCTCGCGTTCAACATTACATACAAATGCAAGAATGGGACAAAGTTTTATTAATAAAAGATATCGAAATATCTTCAGGCAATAAAACAGCTGTTGGAGGTATATATTTCATTAGATATATATTAAACATATATTTAATTATTATATTAAATAATCACTATTAATTAATATAATTAACATTTTTTTACAGAGATGATCAGCTCATTACAACAATTAGGATTGCATTATTTATTAGGACATTGTATATCTACGATGAATACATCTGCCCAAGAAATGAGTAATGATATTCAATTGGAATGCGCATGGCGACTTAGTAATTGGGATTTACCTATATTTTCTCAAATTATTCCTTCTTTATGCGAAAACAATATGAAATTAAAATTATCCGAATCGGATTATCATTTGTATCATTTCTACGCGTTAAAATGTTTTAATGAAAGAGATGAATTGGGTGTAGAAAATTCAATCAAGTATGCACGAATCTGTATAATGAAGGCTCTTTCTAATATTAATTTAGGTAAAAGCATACATAACGATATATATAGAGTGATAAAAAAAAAAAGGGTAAATTAATTTTCATTATTTATGAGCGTTCAATATTGTAAGTGAAACTTTTAATATGTCATCAAAAAATTCGCTTTTAATATCGAACGTTTATAAATAATAAAAGTTTATTTGCATCAAAAGAATTGATTTCAAGATCAATGTTAATTAAACATTTCTTATTCTTTTTATCACCTTCTAAATATAAATGCATTTTCTCTCTATCTCTCTCTATTAAATCTCTTATTTAATAATAATAATTTTATGTTGCAGAGAGTAATAAAGAAATTTATGAAAAATTAATGCAACTTCAAATGCTTTCCGAATTGGAAGAATTATGTTTCATAAATTCTGAAGATTATCCTAAAGTAATAGATAAATGGCAAAAATTCAATGTCATGAATTTTAATGAATTTCAATACATCGAACCGATCTTAACACAGAGATCTATTATGTATCAAATAAATGATACGTTATCTAATAATTCGATTATCAGAGATGAACTTGTTAATACGCATATAAAAATTGCTGAAGTTGCACAAAATCAAGGACATTTATCAATGGCTGCACGTGCTTTAGGTACGCGTTTATGGGATCTATAATAATTGGTAATATCAGTTGTATGTATTACTAATACATTTTATTTTTTTTTATTTTTAGGAACTTTAGCGAAACAAAAGGAATTATTTTCAAAATTTTCAAATTTGTTAGATTATCAAGAATCCCTACTGGCATGGAAAAGAAATGATTATGAAATCAGTCGATATCTTTTACGTGAATTAATTCATAGAAAATCTGTAGATCCGGTTTTGCAAGCTCGTGTTCTTCGTATTTACGGAAATTGGATGGCTGAAACGAAATCCGAAAATCCTCAGGTAATGATTGCGAATATATTCTGAATTTACAATATAAATATATATATATATATATATCTTGACAAACTAGAATATTATGTTAACAATATTACAAATTTACAGACCATCATAGATAATTATTATCAAAAATCAATGAAAATAAGTGAGTCAATAAAAACTAAAACCCCTGACGTTATTAAAAATTTACACGATACGCAAGTCACCTTGGCTAGATTTGCAGATGCTCAATTTGAACACGTTAAAATGTATATGAAATCTTCGCAGTTTCAAAGTTTGAAAAAATGTGTAGAATATTCGCGCAGTGTCAACAGATATGATACAAAATTTCAAGACACGGAAATTAAAAAAGCTATGATGTTTAATCAAAAACAAAGTACGAATGATGCTGCTGAATTAGAAAATATCGAAAAGGAAAAAAACAACTATCTTTTAATAGCAGTACAGTAAGTATAAAATAATGATTTCATTGGGAATGTCTTATATGCGACAGACTTCAAGTTTTTCCTTATTTTTCTTTTTTTTCTTCTTTCAATTTATTTCTTTTTCCTTTTAGATATTATTTACTAACATTACATCAGAGCGAAGATTACAATCTGTTGGTATTTAGATTGGTAGCTCTTTGGCTTGAGAACTCAAAGAATGAAGAAGTAAATAAATTATTAGAAGAATACTTGAATGAGATACCGTCGCATAAATTTTTACCGCTTGTACCGCAATTGGCAGCACACATGAACAACACGTTGGATGAATTTTCTATGAAAATAAATGAAACATTGGAACGTTGTGCATTGGATCATCCGCATCATACGTTACCCGTGTTATTGGCATTAAAAAATTTGTACGAAGATTATAAATTTCTTAAAACTAACAAAAATACAAAATTGGAAGAGCCCAGAATATTGGGTGCTAGAAAGCTTCTAAGAAAATTAGCTTCATCTAAGGTATCCTGTATTATTCAAGAAATGGACATTTTATCTCATTCTTTGGTAATGTTGGCTAATTACGAAACGAATAGTAAATCTAAAAGTGAGTTATATTTATTTTCTATTTTATATCATTCAATTTAACGATTTATATTCTTCACCTATTAACATTTATTATTATATGTATACAGATGTTGTGCTATTTAAAATACATAACAGTCAAAAGATTGTAAAGATAAACAATTTTTCGAAAATATATGTACCTACTTTAGCTATTGACGTTAAATGCAATGGAAATTACAATAATGTAATTGGTATCGTTAAATATTTCGATTATTATGAACATGTTGGAGGCGTAAACGCTCCTAAAAAAATTATTTGTCTTGGTACCGATGGAATACAAAGAGAACAATTACTAAAGGTTATACTCGATTATAAAATACCTATATATATGTGCACGTACTTTAAAAATGTTATTAATAATTCAATTATTTTTATTACAGGGTAAAGATGATTTACGACAAGATGCTGTGATGCAACAAGTTTTTAACGTAATGAATAGGCTTTTTGATACAAGCAAAGAAACGAAACGACGTAAATTAAAAATTAGAACGTACAAGGTAAAAATGCATATCATTATTTATATTATATTCAAATAAACTTATATCACGATATACATATTTTCTAGGTAGTACCATTAACTCAAAGATCAGGTATATTAGAATGGTGCCATAATACAACGCCAATTGTAAATATATTAATAGGTTCTGATAAAATTTCTGGCGCTCATCACAAATATAATCCACACGATTATACTGCGCTAATGTGTAGAACGAAGATGCAAGTAAGATCACGAAATATTTCAGACCTTTATACATTTATGTTATGATCTCTTTTTAAAAATAAATAATAATCACTTATACACAAATTTTAGGAAGTCTGTAATAAATCCAACGATATCAAACTGCAACAATTTTTAGAATGTTGTAAACATATGCGTCCAGCTTTTCATCATTTCTTTATGGAAAAATATCCATCCCCTGAGATGTGGTACGAGAAACGATTAGCTTATACGCGCAGGTAAACAGCTTTATAATATTTCAACGTTTAAATTTACTTATTATTAATTAGACAATATTATACAATTTTTTCAGTGTAGCAACAACTTCTATGGCAGGTTACATATTAGGTCTAGGAGATAGACATTTTGGTAATATATTAATGGATCAGCAAACTGCCGAAGTGATTCATATAGATTTTGGTAAGTTTTATATGCGTAACATATTATAATGGTAAAAAAAAACTATAGAATAAATTGTAACAAATCAATCCATTTTAAACAGGTATAGCATTTGAACAAGGTAAAGTATTACCGATGCCTGAAACTGTACCATTCCGTCTTACAAGAGATATGGAAGCAGCAATGGGAGTTTCCGGTGTGGAAGGTATTATGAGAAGAGGATGCGAAGAAGTATTGACAGTATTACGGGATCAAAGACAAATAATTATAACGCTATTACAAGTGCTCCTTTACGACCCCCTTTTTATTTGGGCTATGACTCCTGCGAAAGCGTATACTCTTCAAACTGGTAATACAGCGATGTCTTCCGAAGATGAAGAAGGTATAAAATCAATTTTATTTTTAAAAATATAATTAATCATTTTGTCTATAAAACATCAAAGTATAGTTTAATATTTTTCTCATTTTTGAATAAACTCTTCTTTTTCTAATAGTTTACAGCGAAACAAATAAAACTGCAGAAAGGGTACTCTTGAGAATAGAACAGAAATTGCAAGGTATAGAAGAAGGTTTGGTATTCAGTATACCTGGTCAAGTCGAACAACTGATACAGCAAGCACGTGATCCTTCTAATTTATGTCGTTTGTTTTCTGGATGGCAAGCATACTTGTAAACTTTTTATGTATTATAATTATTTTTACATTATAAAACAAAATTAAAAAATATATTTTTTTAGTAAATATATTTATATTAGTATTACTAATTCAGTCTTACATTTAATTTTCTAAGAACTTTGTATGAAATAATGAATTATCTATCGAATTTATTTACAAAATTGTTAAATGTCTCGTGTATATTATTCTTTTTATAAAATATAAAATTTAATACTTTAACCTAACTATTGTAATGAAAGTATTCTTCTATGATGTACAGGAATCAACGTGCATCAAATACGACCACTATAAAATTAATATTGTATTATTATTATTCTTGTTTTTGTTTTTAGTTTAAATACGAAATAACGAAAATGCTTACGTCGTTTTGTACGTTTTTTGTACATAATTCTGTAGCCACACTCCCGACATCGGATTGGATCCTTAGGACGAATCTCATTATCGTGATGACATTCTAGAAACATGAATTATATTTCTAATATTAGAATATAATAATAAAAACAATGAGTAGAATAAAAGATTGCATTATGATAAAGATAAAAACAACGTGCCAATGTTTTTGGTTAGTATTTATGAAAAACATAAATAATATTAATATATATATATATATGAATATAACGTACCTCCACAAATATATACCATCGCTTGTTTAGGAGCTGAATCAGTTTTAGTACTGGCGGTATCCATTGCAAATTATTTTATTTTTGCAAAAAGAAAATCCAAACACGATTACACTGTTTATAGTTTTTACACGTTTTTATATATAATATAGCCCTCTATAGATGTCGCGATAGTAACGTGTATTGTAACGTTGTTCGCTGTTCGTGAGCACGCTTGTATCTCGCTCGGTGGTTGGGACGGAAGAGAGTGAATAGCAGCGGTTGTTCATATACGTGGGTTTTTTTAGTTCTTTAGTTTCGCCACTAGAGGCGTGACGGCCACAGTATTAAAATCATTCGAGTGATCTGATTGGTGTATTTTACCAACAGTTATTAACATCATTCCAGTGATTTGATTGGTAGATTTTACCAAATACGTAATAATAGATATTTTCAAAATATTTATTGGACATATTTCTCTTAAATTAATATTTTTTAATACCTCGATGAATAGTATTATTAATAAATTTGACTTTAAGAGTATAATGGTATAATTCCAATAAAATGTAATTCTAATATATGAAAGCATATAGTTGAAACATGATCAAACTGTTATACGAATTAATCATATATATATAAATTTTGTTAAATAATAAAATAATAAAATGATTGAATTGATATCGAATAAATTTTATTAGATTATTTAAACGAGGTACTTAATATCGTAGATACGATACTGAGATTCGGGCCCGCCATTTTATTCAACTCATCGCTTTGGTGACTGGTAGTAACTAGCTTTGTGACAATTTGATTGTGTTGTGGATAATAAATTGAATTTTTAATATTAACGTGTAATATTTATAACGGTAAATAACATTAAATAGAATAAATAATTGAAAATATATTTATCATTTTTTATATTCAAGTTAACCGTGTAACTGACGTTTTCATTTTGCCCTGTCATTCTCCATTAACCTGATTTATATTATTTTAGCTGTAATTCTTACATTATAACTATACAGTTATTCACGTATTTATATTTCTTTCAATATAATTATTGCTAAAATAATGATTATATCATATATTTTATAATCAAATAGTTTAATTATTTAAATAGTTACAGTGTTGTTTAACCTCATTTTTGATATCTTTTATTTTTAAATTAAATATTTGTTTAAAAGAGCGTTATATTTAAATATCATATTTAATGAATATTATTTATTTTCAGATGTTTTTAACACGTTCAGAATATGATCGCGGTGTAAACACATTTTCTCCGGAAGGGAGATTGTTTCAAGTTGAATATGCTATCGAGGCCATAAAGCTTGGTTCTACAGCAATTGGAATAGCCACATCGGAAGGTGTAATCCTGGCAGTTGAGAAACGTATAACTTCTCCATTAATGGAACCAACGACGGTGGAAAAGATTGTTGAAATTGATAAGCATATAGGTTGCGCAGCTTCTGGTTTAATGGCTGATTCTAGGACCATGATAGACCGTGCTCGTGTCGAATGTCAAAATCACTGGTTTGTTTATAATGAAAGAATGACAGTGGAGTCAACGGCTCAAGCAGTGTCGAACTTAGCTATACAATTTGGAGACAGTGATGATGATGGAAGCGCAATGTCTAGACCTTTTGGTGTAGCAATGTTATTTGCAGGCATCGATGAGAAAGGTCCACAATTGTATCACATGGATCCATCAGGAACATTTGTTCAATTCGATGCAAAAGCCATTGGTTCTGGAAGCGAAGGTGCTCAGCAAAATCTTCAAGAAGTGTATCATAAGGTAGGCAACAATTTAAACATTTATCCAAGCAAATGAATTATTAATCAACATTAAATCTAATTATATTTTTTTGTTCGTTCAATTACAGTCAATGACATTGAAAGAAGCAACGAAAGCTGCGTTGACAATATTGAAACAAGTTATGGAAGAAAAATTAAACGACACTAACATAGAGGTGATGACAATGACACCGGAAAAATTATTTCATATGTTTACTAAAGCGGAATTACAAGAGGTGATTAAAGACATCGCGTAAAATACTATTAGATTATATTAACTAATTGTTATGAGTTAAACCGAACACGTTTGTATGCAATTAATTATTGTAAATTGTGTCTACAATTTAAACATCTGGTAAAATGTGCGTTTATATGTTAAACAAAATTTTCCTATATAACTTTATTTTCTTCTTTTATGACAATATTAATAGAAGAAAAGAATCGAGCAAATATATATTTAATCTTATTTATTTACAAAAGAAACATTTCATATCCTCGTATTCCAACTTCCATTACTATACACTCCAATATATTCGATTAATTTAAAAACTAACTCTCGTATTATTTTAATCCAGTTGATCGACAATTTACCGACATCCAGAGAAGACTCTATGAAATCCAAATCCGATAGCAGCACTCCTGTCCTTAGACCATCGGTATCCATAAACGAATAATATTCTAATTTTGTGTCCTCCACAATAATCCTTATATCTTTCAATTAAATAATAAACATTATTATCATCGAGAATATAAACACGCGATAACATTATTTTCATCTATCGCAAATCTAACAAAATAATAAAACGTTGTTCTCTCGAACGAAAAGAAAAAAGATGGAGGGCAGGAAGAAGACGAGGGGGAGAGACAAAATAAAAAAGGAGCAAAAGAAGATTTCAAATATTAACCATTAAAATTAACAAAAAAAAAAACAAGAAAGAGAGGAAAAAAAAACAATATACAGAATATAATAGAACTTCATGATGATAGGCGAAAAGTTTTAGAATATAAAAAAACCAACCCCTACGTCGGATATACTACATATATCCCAGTGAAATTTGGAGAGATGATGGATTCGCAGTGAAAGAGGTGAAGAGGAGGTGGAGAAGAAGGAAGAGAAGGAGGTGATAGGTATAGGTGTATAGTTATAGGTATAGATAGATATAGATATGCTGTCACGATGGGTGGTTTGGTTTCGATTAAAAGCGCCTGCTGTGAATGCGCGTATCCGAAATCAATAATTAATTTTGCTCGGTTTGCAGGAGACAAGGGAACCAAAGCGAGTGTGAGAGAGAAAAAGAGAGAGAGAGAGAGAGAAGGGACAGATAGATAGAATACATAGAGCGAGGAGGTAGAAGGGGGATGAGGTAGAGAAGATGAGTAAAATGAAAGAGAGAGAGAGAGAGAGAGAGTTCGATGAAAATGGATGGAAGAGAGCAGCAGAGAGTGAACGCTCGGTACGCCGCTGCGATGTCCCGATAAAACGTCCTCCCTTTTTATCCCTTGGCTCCCGGATTATTGGATATTATTCCATTTCGAGCGTTCAATCCCAGTACGATTCGCTCGCTCGGATTCCCACGGGGGAATCCCTCTCTTTCTCTCTCTCTCTCTCTCTCTCTTTCTCGTCCAGCCATTCATCGCGGTAGAAACTCTCTTAAAATATCTACATATCTCCTCTAACTACTCTCTGTCATTCTCTGTTGAGAACTTGTCATGCGCACTAAATTTCTACCTCCGTTGTAACTGTCAGAAATGAATCGACCCCAGTATCCTATGAAATATATATATATATGTATATATATGTATATGTATATATGTATTGTTTAAATTTATACAAAAATATTTTGTCTCAGTCGTGTCAATTAATTTCGGCATTCGATATTTGTTTTTTCTTTTTTCTTCTTTTTTTTTGTTCTCTTAACAAATTGTTATATTTATATTTATTAAATATAATTAAATAATTATTAATTGTTCGATTATTTTGTTTAGGGGGTAACCCATTTTTCTAACATAATTGTCGTATTCATTGACAAGATACCGAGAGTATTCGTTTCAATGAATTTAATATCAATTAATCGAAAATTTATTCTCTACACCTAAGACACGACGACAGATTCCTAATTCGTAAAATTAACGGAATCTCGTGTCATAAAACATAACGATATCGATAAAAATGATTAATAGATAGGAGGATCAAGATGTTTCAACTTTAACTGTTAATTAAAACTTTCATTTTGTATCTTTAAAAATGAAATTTAGAAGAAGAAAAAGAAGAAGAAGAAGAAGAAGAGATGATCAAGAAAAGCTTCTTCTATCTATCTATATCTTTCTCTCTCTTTCTCTCTCATGACTGACATAGATGAAGAAGGAAAGAAGGAAGGAAGGAAATGGAGAAGGTCGAACTCTCTGGTAGAAGGACTCTGTAATTAACTGCGACGAGAAGAGAGAGTGAGTGAGTGAGAGAGAGAAAGAGAGAGAGAGAGAGAGAGAGAGGAAGGATAGTCCCATTTGAGTCTCAGGGAATCCCTAGGGAGCTAACCCCGTCATATCAGACGCCAAACACTCAGCCTCATACCCGATCCTGGAGTAGCAACGCCGTTATCCCGACCCAAATCCATCCTTGCCCAACCTCCTCCTCCTCCTCCTCTTCCTCTTCCTCCTCCTCCTCCTCCTCTACCTCCTCTCCATTACGTTCAACTTTCGCTACGATAATTGCCTTCGCTTCACGCCACCGACACCACCACCATTTATCGACTTGGATAAGAACGTTAAGCTTCTCACCATTTCACTACCCTCTCCCTCTACCATTTCTCTAATTCTTTTTTTCTTTCTTTTCTATCTCAATCAAACTAACGTTTGAACAAAAGTTTGATCTTTACACAACCAATTGAAATAATATATATTTAATTTGATTTAATATTAATTATATTTAATAATGTAATGTATAATTTATATAATATAATATATATGATATTATAAGTAATGTATAATAATAAGAACGTTAAGGAGCGTAATGATAATCTTTCAATGTATTTAAACGAATGTGTAAATTTATATTTTTCACGAAAAGCATAATGTTTTCTTTTTCTTTTGACATTAATACTTATAAAATGCTTTGATATTCGATTAATTTTGTTATTTTAAACCTAATTATTTTGATGATGATTAGGATTAAATCGTATTTCTTAATAATATCTTAATAAATGAAAATAAATCATAAAATTTGTAATAATGTCGAGTCTATGACTACTGGGTAATGCAATTTTTCAAATAATTATATAATATTTGAATCATGAAATGAATAAGTTCAAAGGATAATATGCATTATAATATAATTGTTCTTTAAAACCCTTTATTGTATTTATATATCCGGAAATTATAATTATAATATTATTGATCAATCTTGAACAAACCTTAACGATAAAACAAATACAATAACAGTTATGAATATTAACAATTTTGAAGTTAAACAATTAGCTTAGGGTAATGGGGTCTCTAGAATCTTTTAAATGTCCAATTGTGTTTTAATATACAAATATTTTCCTTTTTTGTAATATCAAATATAGGAACGTCTTATAACGTTGGAAAGCAAGCGTGATCCAAGACGATTAGAAAAGCGAGAGTTAAAGCGAGCAGTGTCGTTTACGATCGCAATTAAGACTGTTATCTGTCTTTTATTGCGAGAACGTTCAAGAGGCGCAAAACGATCTGGACAATTTTGAACATGTACATTACTACCTAATTCCTTGCTTGCTTGCTTGCTTGCTTTCACTATGGATCGAGTCATTGACTTATCCAAGATTCTTGTAAACATATTGAATTATTCTCTTTTTATAGTCATTAATTGAATGTTAAGATACTTTTAAATTCAAACATATACTAATATAATATTAAATGTATTTTATATATTAGATAGAGTTACATAAAATGAATAACAGTAATATTAGATCATTCATACAAAAATTAATATAA
>NW_014569907.1:81901-85359 GCF_001313835.1 Polistes canadensis
TATATATATATTTGTCTATAGAACAAAAAATTTGTTGATAAAAAGAGAAATATAGATTAAAATTCGTAAGATTAGAACTCAAAAGAGAAAGTTTCTTCCTAGTTATTACCAAGGCTCAATATAGAAAAGCGGAAGCGAACGATATACCGAGAAGTAGATGGGAAAGAGTTTGCAGCACACCGGCTATAATTCACGCATGGTAGAATCGTCACGATTTTTTTTACTTTCACAAAAGTGTTCGTTCACTTTTTAAACAACTGACAAATGCCGTTCCAAAGAAAACACACACACACACACACACTTAAATTTTATTTTCCAACGTGTCTCTAACGTATCTCAACAAACTCACAAGACGTAATAAGAGCAAAACTTATTTGATAATTTAACGAGAAATACGATTCTTTTCTTAATCGAGAATTCGTTTTTATCTTACTGACGTAATTACTGTCTCATTAGATTACGTCAATTATTACTTTATATCTTTTTATAATATTATGCAATATTATTTGTTCCTTTTTATTTTTTATTTTATACTAACTTTATAGAAACATTTAATATTATTATTATTATTGTTATATTGTTTTTTTCTATTATCATTAACATAAATCAAACAATAACGTTTTCTTTTTTATTTAATAATTTTTCCAATTTTTATTACACACAAAATAATATATTTCTCTTAATAACACGTTTTATTGTTTATGCATTCACGTTTAAATATACATATATATGTAGTTAATTTTTAATTACAACTTATATCAATAATAATTATTTATAAACTTAGTTTAAAAATCAAAAATATATCTATATAGAAATTGAATTTATTAAATAGAAATTCAAGAATTCATTTTAATTCATTTTAATTTAATTCAATTTGAGAAAAACAGTATTTAATAGTTACATAGTCATGAAACCATTATATATATACATGAATAGAAACATAAATAATACATTATTCAAGAAAACCATATTAAATGTTTAACGATCTAAATAAGTCTTACACTATTTATCAAAACATTAAGAAAAGTGAAATATTATATATATATCTTACATATCATAGTATTATACTTTCACTCATGTGCATGTTATGAAAATAAAAAAAAAAAAATCTAAAGAAATATACGAGATGATGGGGATCTTATACTTAGTTTCCAATTTGTTTATGGTTTCAACTATGATCTACGTATAAAATCATTCGAGTATGACTCGTCGAATACGTTGTATATATGTATACGTATATATATATATGTACATATGTTTATGCATAGAAGCTGTTGCTATTCTTTCGATAAAGGAGAAAGTAATACTTTCCTCGAGAGTCCACAACACTCGTCTTCCTTAGAATCTTTATTTTTCTTTTTCAAATCTTACTCGAAAGTGTTCATTTATCTTTCTACCGGAACTCTCGTTACTTTTTATATCATTATTATTATTATTGTTATTGTTATTATTATTATTAGGGGTATTATATAATATCATAGTCACATTCAGGTAACGCATAATATATAAATTTTTAAAAAGAAGAATAAAACAAAATAAAAACACAAACAAACTACCAAACGAAGATACATTAACGTATAATGAAAATATTTTATTATTAAAATATTCAGTACACACACAAAAAAAAAACATATATATATTCTCAAATTATTTTCTAAATCACAATCTCGATTTATCTCTCTCGTTCTCTCATTAATATTATTATTATTATTATTATTATTTTATATAACAAATTTGTATTTATTTCGTACATATTTATAATGCATACTTCGTAATAAGTATTTTGTCTTGAATCATTCTCCAGGACTCCAATTATTATTCGATTGGTTTGTTTAATGTCATTTATTTGTTATTCTTTGGAACATATATTTCGAATGAATCGTATTGAATTTTAAATATCGAGTTTAACGTTCGTTTGACTTTTAACAAAAATAGGATGATGATAAAGTTTTAAGGATAATAATGGAAATGATTAATTTCTAGGATTATTCAGCCATGATGGGAGGAATAATCGTAACCACCATAACCACCATAACCACCGTAACCTCCTGAATGGCCATCGTAACCTCCCGAACCCCCTTCATAACCTCCTCCCCCTGATTCATCTTTAATATGAACAGGTACCGGAACTGGTACCTTCACGGGATAAGGTACTTCCTTTTCTACAGGATAAGGTACTTCTTTTTCAACAACGTATGGTTTGTCAACTGGAACCTTGACTGGATATGGAACAGGTTTCTCAACAGGTACAGGTACTGGTTTATTAACGTGATAAGGTTGAGGTACTGGTACTTTGACTGGTACAGGATAAGGTTTTTCAACGGTGACAGGATATGGTTTGTCAACAGGTACTTTTACTTCATAAGGCACAGGCTTTTCAACGGGCACGGGATAAGGTTTTTCAACGTGTACCGGATAAGGTTTAGGTACTGGAACTGGGTAAGGTTTATCAACAGGTACTTTGACTTCGTATGGGACTGGTTTCTCAACCGGATAGGGTTGCGGTACTGGTATTTTAACCTTAACTGGGAAAGGTACGTGTTTCTCAACGGTGTAGGGTTGTGGTACTGGTATCTTGACAGGAACTGGGATATGTTTTTCAACGGTGTATGGTTGTGGTACGTAAACCTTAACCTCGTAGGGCTTATCCACTGGTACCTTCACTTCGTATGGGACCTTTTTCTCAACGGTATAAGGTTGAGGTACGTGAACCGGTACTTTGACAAAGACTTTCACTGGATAAGGGACATGTTTCTCAACGGTATAGGGCTGTGGTACACCGACCTTGACCTCGTAAGGCACGTGTTTCTCAACCAAATAAGGTACATGCTTAGTTACTTCGTACGGTACAGGTACTTTCTTCACAACCGTTACTGTTTTCACGTGTTCATGGTGATCATAAGATCCACCACCACCACCTCCATCGCCACCACCATCACCTCCTCCTCCTCCTCCTCCTCCTCCACCACCAAGGTCACCGTAGCTATGCACCAGACCACGTTTTTCTGTCTTCTTTTCGGTCCCCGTTAGATCTTCAGATGACTCCGATTCTTTAGATTCCCCGGACACTTTTTTTTCCTCGATACATTTAGCCGAGACGACTAAAGTCGTTAGGATAATTGCTGTCAACTGATAGATAACGAAAGATCAATATTATTATCGAAATCATTTCATTGTAATATATTATTCAACAGAACGTTATTTTTATCGAGGGGGATACAAATTTTTTGATGATTTTTTATTTGTCCCCTACCGTGAATTATTTCGATAAAATCAAAGTAAAAAAAGAAAAGCGCATATATGCGTCCATATATACACTCAAATAATACTTAATAATATTTTTTCGTCACACAATAAAATTTTACATTATTCTTATAATAATGAAGTCGTTGAACAAAATAAACAAATAAAACAAATTTTTATGCAATAATCCTGACTAAACAATAAAAATAAATATA
>NW_014569907.1:86249-87979 GCF_001313835.1 Polistes canadensis
GAAGTCGTTGAACGAAATAAACAAATAAAACAAATTTTTATGCAATAATCCTGACTAAACAATAAAAATAAATATACAGAAAATTGTATGTATCTTAAATTGAATATAATTGATTAATAATATATCCTTACTCTTACCTTCAAATTCATTCTCGACTATGCACGTGTTTTAACGTGGACCACCACCGACTGAACCGCTTCGTTTTCTAAACTCTGGCTTATATAGTACGGCCTATGCGAGTCGGTACAATGGCTTAAAACTTTCCCTGTTCACAAACCTCTCTTAGATCGTTCAATCACGTTACGTTCGCGTTCCCCGGGTCTTATTTTATATATGTAAGTTTTACTTGCAAAAAGTGCTTGCTACGCACCGATTAAAAAACCGGAAGAATCCTAACGCATCGTATAATAATACGCTTTTTACTTATAATTGTTTTAGAATTTAGAAAATTTTGTTCAACAAATTTTGTCCTCCCCAATATATGAGCAAATTTTTTATTATTTCAACGAGAGAGAGAGAGAGAGAAAAAAACATTTTCTTTTTTTTTTTTTGTTCTTCCTTAAAATACGTGTCCCACTTCAATTGTTTTCTTTACCTTTTAAAATTAATTAATTATTATTATTATTATTGTTTTTTAAAAAAGAAATTAATATTTTCTATCGATAAAATATTTGTGAGAATTTTGTATACAAATGAAAAATATTGATAAGGATTAAATTTAACTTTTAAATTGCTGATATATCCACAATTACATATTGCAAAATAACATTTTAATGTTATAAGAGAAATCTCAAATTTGACGATTTGATTAAAAAAAAAAAAAAAAACAAGTCAACATTTTTTTTAAATACCTATCGTTAAGTTTTTTTTTTTTTTCGTTTAAAAATAAAATAATAATAATAAAAAAAGATAAATATCAATTATTTGCAATTTATATTAATATTACAAATACTTCTTCTGTGATATTCACTCTCTCTCTCTCTCTCTCTCTCTCTCTCTCTCTATATATATATACAAGGTGTCCGAAATTATTTCGTACAAACGTTCTAAGATCATTCAAATAAATTATTGAATTTATTTGTTTTTACGCGAAAATTCTTGTCTCCTCTTAAAAATAATAAATATCCAATGATATTCAACAACGTATCACATTTTAACATACTTTAACAATTCAATGTTAAAGTATGTTTGAATAAAATATTAAATGATTCAAATTTTTACGCGTAACATTATGTTCGTTGTTCTTATTTTTTGAACCCCAGCCCCACAGTCCCCCCCCCCAGTCCCTCCACCCATCATAAACTCGTAACATTCTAACGAAGAAGAAATAAAAAACCTTTGACTTACAATCTATATGAAACAAACTCTCGTAAAAGTATTCAATAATTTTTTGTAAGGGCCTGTAATTGACCTACTATTTGAGTTAGGATCAATAATAATATATTGTATACGAAAAAAGAAGAAGAAAAAAAAACACAAAGAAGAAATATTTGTTTGAAATTTTATCTAGAAACTCGATCAGTCACACGACGAATTAATAATCGGTTTGTTTCGATTTTGTCGCGTGATGAGAAAAAAGAAAAAGGAAAAGGGTGGTGGCATGGGGTGGTGGTAAGGGGTCTAAATAAAACTACACATATTTATCGATAAATGAGAGAAAAAAAAATAAAAAAGAAAGGAAGAAATATATATATATATAAAATATAAAATGTAATGTATGTATAAATATA
>NW_014569907.1:90187-93187 GCF_001313835.1 Polistes canadensis
CCCCCCTGCCCCCTGCCACCAACCCCATCGCGAAAAATATTACAAAATTGATTATTTAAAACGCGAGTATTGTGTGAATTATTTTGATTCGATGGATTATAGAAATTAATTGTGGATACAAACAAAACAAAACAAATATAACAATTCAAATCCAACAATTATAGAAGATTTTTAAACGATATTATTTTATACGTAATAATGTTATCGTAGGAAAAAAAAAAAGAAAAAAATTCAAAGTGAAAGGTTTATTTTAAAATGAACTACTATTCGACAGAAATTTTGTTAGCCTAACCGAATCGAATGAGTAGCAGCAGCAACACAACAACAGCAGCATAACACACGCCTAAGAATTAACTAATGTTATACCAGAACGAATTTAATTTATAAATTCTTTATCTTTTTTTTTCATTCCCCAAGGAAAAGTAATCGCATGAGTTCCACCAGGTAATTCGATATACTCTCTCTTTACCTTATTAATCATCCCCACGTTAAAATCATTTATTTTTAGTTCCGTAATTTCAATAAGGAAGTTGAGAATGAATATTTGTGTATATCAATGAGATAACCATAATGGGGCTGTTAAAATCGTTTTAGAAATTTCTTTTTTATCATCTTCATCTTCACTGAAATTACGACAAAATATAATAATTGTTAATTTAACCGTTAAGTTTAGATTAGTTTTAGATAGATTTTTTTCTAATGTATACAATTAAATTAATAGAAATATATATTGATATATGTAATGAATATAATTGTTGTATTTTTCTTTTCTTCAAATTAATATATAGATTGTTATTGTACTGTTTAATTAAATTAACAGAAATATATATACAATTGTGTAATGATCAAAAAATCTTTGTTTTCCAAATTAACATGTAGATTGTAGTTGTACTGTTTAATTAAATGAACAGAAATATATATATAATTGTGTAATGATCAAAAAATCTTTGTTTTCAAAATTAACATATAGATTAAGATTGTACTGTTTAATTAAATGAACAAAAATATATATACAATTGTGTAATGATCAAAAAATCTTTGTTTTCAAAATTAACATATAGATTAAGATTGTACTGTTTAATTAAATTAACAGAAATATATATACAATTGTGTAATGATCAAAATGATTGTTTTCAAAATTTACATATAGATTGTGTTAGTACTGTAAAATTAAATGAACAGGAATATATTTCTTTATAATGAACAAAATAATTCTTTTTCAAATGAACAAATACATTGCAGTGGTACTGTAAAATTAAATTAATAGAAATATATTTCTATATAATGAATAAGATCATTGTTTTTCAAATGAACATATATATCATGTTAATACTGTAAAATTGAATGAAAACAGAAATAGATAACTATACAATGAACAAAATCATTGTTTTTCAAATGAACATATATATCATGTTAATACTGTAAAATTGAATGAAAACAGAAATAGATAACTATACAATGAACAAAATCATTGTTTTTCAAATGAACATATATATCATGTTAATACTGTAAAATTGAATGAAAACAGAAATAGATAACTATACAATGAACAAAGTCTTTATATTAAAGTTAACAAATTTCAAATTTACGTTACATTAGTTCTAATATTAACGTTGTTGTATTTTTCTTGTTGGAAGATGAGATTATTGCAGGTGCAAGAGAGTTGTTAAGAAAAACAAAAAAGAAAAGAAACAAAAGAAAAAAGAAAAAAGAAAAAGAAAGGAAAAAGGATAAGAATTGAGTAAAACGTCTTCTTCTTCTTCTTCTTATTTCCGTATGGCAACTAATGCGTCGTTGATGGCAGTCGATGGTCGTCGGGTAAGATTGTCGGACCCTTGAGCCTTTTAAAAACGACCGGCCATGGAAGATTATGTAACTTTAATTGCGTTCTAACTACCGTGCAACGATCGAAGGCTACGACCTGTGCTTTTAGAGGCAAGCTTCATCAAGAACCGTTCCCGTTTGCAAGCGGTATGTTCGCTCGTGCGTATAATAACTTATACACATATATAGATGACTTAGGCTCACTTAAAAAGATCTTACCATCGTTAAGCCCTTTATCAACTAACCCTTCTTATTTTTTGTTTTTTGTTTTCTGTAGTTTTTTTTTCTTTTTCTTTTTTTTTCAAATAATTTATTTATTTATCTTAATATTTATTTTTCATAATTATATTATATTTTAATATATATATAAAAAAAGAACTTAAGTAATATAATATATATTGTAAAGTTTTATTTTAAAATAAAAATATATTTTTTTGTTCTTAACGCGATCATAATTTATATTAGAGTTCACATATTCTCTTATCGTTTTCTACATATAATTCAATTATTATCACTTATTTGAAATTATATTCCTTTTGGTGTGTTAGGATAAAAAAAAATGATGAGAGTGAATTTTTATGATGACACAGTGACACGAAATTAACAGGATGAAGTTTGTCGGTATTTACGATGCGCGCGCACAATTGTATAAAATTAACAATATGAAGTTAGTAGATAAATTTAACCTGGTAACTTGAGATATCTATATTGAAAAGATAATTTATTCTATTATTTTTTCATTAAACATTTAGCTGATAATTATTATTTTTAATATCATACCTATAATTATTATAGATTATATAAAAGATTGAATAAAAAATAGATCTAATAATAATAATTATAAATACAAATATTAAATATTTCCATAAAGATCGTAATGATATTTAATTAACCCTTCCCTATATCGTTTTCAAATAATTTGTTAATTTATGCTTTAATTTTTTTTCATCGAATACACTTATTTGATAATTATTATTTTAATATCATGTGCCTAATTATATTATATAATTTAATTATCAATATTCTTGTCCAAAAAATATATTAATATATAAGTTTCAAAGGGAATTATAGACGGTTAATAAATCTGATGAACAATTTATTTTGAACTAGTTGTACGTTTCGTCCCTTACTGGGGACTTCATCAGCAACTTGATCATTTACAGTTCACGTGTCAAT
>NW_014569907.1:95217-97611 GCF_001313835.1 Polistes canadensis
GTTAAGTTTTATTGAAATGTATGACTCTGTAAAAAAGATAATATGTATTGACACGTGAACTAAATGATCAAGTTGCTGATGAAGTCCCCAGTAAGGGACGAAACGTWCAACTAGTTCAAAATAAATTGTTCATCAGATTTATTAACCGTCTATAATTCCCTTTGAAACTTATATATTAATATTATATAATATTGAATAAAAAAAAACCCAGATCTAATAATAGTACGATAAATATAAATTAAATATTTCCTGAATTACCATAATGATATTTTCTATACAACATGCAGTATATAGAAAATCGATTAGACCTTATTACATTATTTTCCGATCGATTTCTCTGATATATACGTACTATGTGATATTATTTGTAGTTTTAAATGAAAATAAATGCAGTTACTTTCATCTAACAACTATCCTCCAATGGTATAATAGTTGAAAGGAGAAGAAGAAATCCAGAAGAAGAAGAAAAAGAAAAGAAAATATAAGAGTAGAAATAGGAAACGTTCGAGTATGTCATACATGTATAAGTATATACATATATATATACAAACGATGCATGAACAACATCGAAGAGAAATCTTCGTAGCGTTCTCCTGTTTAAATATCGTGCGTGTAATCTTCAAACGAAAATTACATCCTGGAAAATAGAACGCGTACTGGCGAATTAATTGCAACACACATTCCTAACAAGCTTGGAATTTGCGTTGAAATTTATTCTACCATGGAATAAAAATTAAAATTAAAATTAAAAAAAAAAAAAGAAAAAAAATATATATATATAGAGAGAGAGAGAGAGAGAATAAAAAAAGAATAAAACATCACAAACATAAAATGCGAGATGATATCAAAGTGTACGGCATATGTGTAACATAGTAAAACATTTCAAAATGATTTTTTTAACCGATGAGATTAAGTTTACAGGAATTGAAAATATTTATTAATATTGAAATCTAAACTTTCGAATGATATTTATAAAATAAATATCATATTTTGTTGTTATTTTAAAAACAACTCAAAAATGATTTATTTGATACAATATATATTTATATATATTAGGGTGAATCAAAAAAAAACTTTTATTTTTTTTTTGGATCTGACACACAAAAACTTGTTGCTAGGCACCTTTAGAAAGTACTCACCCAGTATGGGCTCTTAATTTTAATAGGAAGTTCCTCCTCATCGCGGTTTTTTATTTTTTTCTCAGTCCAATAGAAAAAAATTCATACCTCCTCATTAATTGATTATACAAAAAAATATTTTAATCAAATTTTGTAGGAAATTCAATGGTCTACAAAAAAGGTATCTTATGTTTTTTTCGTAAACCTCATTATTTAAAAGATATTGAAGATTTGATAATAATTATTACTCAGTCAGTAACAAAATTCATAAACAAAAATGAAATTTGTCTTAAAATAATCAAACTAAAAAATTCCTATTAAAATTAAGAGCCCATACTGGGTGAGTACTTTCTAAAGGTGCCTAGCAATAAGTTTTTGTGTGTCAGATCCAAAAAAAAAAATAAAAGTTTTTTTTTGATTCACCCTAATATATATATATATGTGAATATCAAATATTTTTATATATTGAATATATACTTTTTTTTGTCCGCGTACACTTGAAAATTACAAAGAATACAACACAATGGTGTAAATAAAACGATTATTTCTCATCGAATAACAATATTCAAACTTAACTCTACTTAACGGCTAATTTCATACTGCTAATTTTACTTTAACGGCTAACTTCATTATGCTTCCGTTGAAACGGTGCGCGGCCAATTAAAATTTCACTTTTAACGCGTGCAAAATAATTTCCAAATAATTATATAAGACTGTATGATATTGATAGAAGAATCCCGAAACATCGAGAACGTTATTAATTATACCATAACAAACATAATTTCTAAATTGCGTATCCCATAATAATGTCGAGGTTAAAATTTGATTTTTAAAATTGAGGTTATGTCGAGTCACACTCGACATAAGAATGGATAAAAGGGTTTAAATATATAAGGAATATTTAAATGATTACAGGAAATTTGTATTCTTGTATAAGAACGAAAGGAGAAATCGTGAAAGACTGAGATTTCGTGTTGAGAGTGCATATGTGCATTCACATGAGTGAGAGAGAAGTGGTAGGGGGGGGGGCAGTGGGAGGGGCGTGAAAGAGAAATAGAATTCAATTGAATTGAATTTGTTAAGAAATTTTATTAAAAAAAAGGTCTAAGTAACCCTCGGTACAATGGAACCCATTTTTATTCTACGGGGTTGGCTTATTTTTTTATTAAATAATACATAATATAATATATAGTATTAATATTAAATAAAACGTATGTAATATAAAATAAAATATATAATATAAGATATTATAAAATAAAATTGAGATAATAATACA
>NW_014569907.1:99508-101847 GCF_001313835.1 Polistes canadensis
ATATAATAAAATGAAATAATATATAAGTTAAAATATAAAATATAAAAAAGTAATAACACACAAAACACCGCATAACTCAAATAATACAATAAACAATAATAACTGTTACAATAATTAATCAAATTAAATAATAACAAAAACATAAACACCGAACATATTTAACCGAAAAAAACAACCAGCAAAAATTGAATAATACATGCCGATAAGTATATACAATCCAGAAGGTTGTTCCTTGCTTAAACTGGATAAGAAATGACACAGAAGTGAGACAGAGATAGATACCATGAGTGAGTGTATGTGTGTCAGAGAGAAAGAGAGACAGAGACAGAGAGAGGGATAAATGGTCCCGTTATTTGTTGAAGACAGAATTATCGGGTCCGGGAGTACATGTAATTTGAGTCGTATTACGCGCACGTCGACAACGTGTCGCGATTATGTTCGAACCTCTGACCACTCCTCGTCGACGTCGTCGTGTCGTCCAAGCCTCTCTCTCACCGATATCAACGGCGACATCAGAACACCAGAGCTTCTACCAACCCGATACCCAATTACGAGCTACATGACAATCCTGTCCCCCCCCCCATAAACACCCATCCAACACCTCCACCAAACCCCCTTATTCCTCATACTCCTCATACACCTTTCTCACCTATCCCATCTACCTCAGCTAAGCTTCTTGCTTTCTGAAACTAATCACTCGTATTCTGATTCTAATCCGTTAGATTTTTCCTAAAATATTAAATTAAATTAATTAGGATTGAAAATAATGTAAATGTTGGCAGATCGATTTGATCAGAACGACACATTTCTAACCTCTAAATATCATGCAATTGTTAAATTTGATTTTATTTAGTGGTTGGGGGTAAGTGGGACTTGGTTAGGGAAGAAAATAATACGATTGATATTTTCATTCGAATTGATCCTTGTAAAATGTCGGATACAAAATATGTTAATGATATTATTGCACAAAATTAGAAAAATAGAAATAATAATCTTTCTTACGATCTCTTCATCTTATCCCATCCTTATTATATGAAAAAAAGAAAACAAATCGGTTAATAAAAGAAGAGTGATGTGCAGCTGCAGCTAACCTAAAAATTCTTCATTCGGATCACGAATTCTGATTCCGATTAGAGCAATTAAATTGGGTAGACGCGATCCTAACCTCATAATTTAGTTCTTCGAAGAGAACGAATATAAGAAACTATCTCATAACGATTCACAAACATACTTTTCTTCCAATAGTATTTTAATTTTACATATTATTATTTTCTATAACCATCCTACCCCCACCCCAACCCAACCTTCTTTTATTCTTTTGTTTTTTTTTTTATAACTACCTAACCTAACTTTTATCCCCAGTTTTCTGTTTTTCATCTTCTTCTTTTTCTTTTTCTTTTAGTCTAGATAATTGTAAATCGTTAGAAAAATATAACACGGGGTTGTGTGCAATGTTTCTTATGTTCTGCGTATTATAATTTTGAGACTATAATTTTCAATTGAGGTTATGGCGAACAGGAATGAACTTTATTTACGTGTACTAATTTAAACAAAAAAATGTCATCTTGATAGGGGTTGTTTAATTTTAATGTCTTGTGGTACGAAATAATTTTGGATTATTCATATTTTATTTTGTTAATAATTTATTATGCGAATTTTTATCGAAGTTTGTATTTTTCTAATTTTTGAATTTGAGAGTCACTCATCTAAAATTTGTAATACTCTACTTGACTTGATCAGTCATTGAGATAGATAAGTATAAATCAATGAACGTACTATACAGTTTGTTACAATTCCATAAAATTATCATATATAGTAATTACTTTTTAAAGTATTTTATAAATTTGATTTCTTTTTGTTTTTCTTTTTTTTTGTTGAGACCAAAAATTTTACGCACGAGTCGACACGCGTTAGGAAGATTAAATTCGAAAACGAGTGTTCGTGATTCGTGGTAAGTTTAATACATACAAAGTATGCGTGTCTGTGTGTGTGTGTACGTGTAATACGTTGTATATAAAATATCGGAGGTAATTAGTCAACGAGTTGATTTAAAACCGGCTACGAAGATACAAAGTTACGTGCCTTGCTTGCCGATCCTTTAATTTTTCTATACGAGTTAATTAAGAACTCATCATCGTAAACGATCAAATTCAAATTAATTGTGTGACTCCGTGTGAATAGTTTGTTTTTTTTTTTTATTTTTTTCTCTCTCTCTCTCTCTCACATTCGATAAAAAATTTAATATAAAATTATTACGAATTTTTGCAAAGACAAAAACAAACGACAATATATTTAATAGAATTAAAATATCTATTTTTTGTTAATCATGTGTTTTTTTT
>NW_014569907.1:103272-106120 GCF_001313835.1 Polistes canadensis
CCAACCGGTTAGCATGCCAACTCAGCAAAATACCTATATCTCCGAAAATAATTTGAATTTTGAAAAATCCTCTCGTAGACATATTCTTAAATAGTTAAACTTTGAAAATATGAAAAAAAAAAAAAATCGATTTTTTCTTATTTCTAGACCAGAATACCCCCTTAAGGGAAAAGATATTGACGATATCTGAACAATTAATGAGGCCATGATCAGTTTTACAAAGAAAAATGATATCAGCGATCATCCTTCGTTTACTTAACGTTGATTTTTTTTTATTCCAATTTTACTTTTTCTTACCAAACAATATTATAGTTTAATTTAAAATTTATATATTTTAATTGAAAGAACAAAAAATACTATAAAAGTAATTTGAACAAATTAAACGTCGAATAAAAGATGACGAGTTACACACTCGACGTAGGAGTTAAAAAAGATTCTAATCTTAAAAGATTGAAAAAAAATGAAAAAACAAATTTAACCGATGTTAGATAGAAAATAATGATTCGAATAAATATTTATAATTATATGAAACATTCGTTGTGTTATTTTGATTACAAATATAAGATTGAAATATAATAAAGAAATTAGTGAAAGTAGGATCAATTAGATGATTAATCATTGGATCATTTTTGTATGAAGAAAAATATGTAACATTTTCGTATTACCTTTAACAATATAGCCCTTGGGGCTACTAATTATTCCAACTTTTTATATTCGACTAATCATCCTAGCGACCACCAAACCCGACACCTGAGTTACGACGTCATAAAGTAAGATTTTTATCAAAATAAGAGGGACAAGGGTACGATTAGTGGTCTCCTTAAAACAAGATGAAGTCGAGACTGTAACTGTCCCTTTTTTCCCTTTTCTTAAGGAAAAAAAAAATTCAAAAAAAAGAAAGAATGATTACTTTAATATCATCATGAAACATATCTACCTTTTATATAATTAGATAACCATTAGATAATCCACGTGGTACGTTAAATCTCAATTAATACGTAATGTATTACACGTTGTACTGATTTCATCCTGAATATAATAATTGATCCAATTAATTTTTTGTATTTATTATATAATCTCAAATGTATGTACGATGAATTAATATCTATATACTGTAATTATAAACAAGTTCTATGGTATTAATTATGATCTATCATTTTGTAAGAATATATTGAAAACATGTTTTATAAAAATAGTATACATTGAGACTCATAGTGAATTACAAAAAATATTCCTTAGTTTTTATTAGCAATTTACATTGATTATTATTTTTTTTTGTGTTTTGTATAATGGATAATATTTTAAATTCTTATACATATTAAATATCTTTTAAGATTATACAATGTTTAAATGAATATTAATTTCATTGCTAAGGAATATATTTTATTATAAGAGAAGAGAAAAAATTGTATATAATTGATAAGAAAATTGTGGTTTTACATAATAATATACCGAATTGTTTCAAAATAATATAAAATATGCGATAGGAAAAGCTAATTTTTGCACAAATTAGAAAAATAAAAATAATATTTCATTTAAATACGAATATTCTCTTGTTAGATATATAATTTGTTTTTTTTTTATCAATTATAAACAAAATCATATATATATATTTTTTTAATAATCAATTATTCTTTCATAAGATAAAATTTGATATCAATTTGAATGTTCAATAATCTAGAAATAGATAATTACGTAGAAGAAGAATTTTGAAGTTTTGTAATACAAGAAAATATAAATTATTTTAAATTTATAATATGTTTTATTGAAATCAATTAGAAATGTTTAATGTTGAATATATTTATAGATATTAATTTTGTCTATCTAAAATATGTAATAATTCCTATTAACAACAATATAATCTAATATATTATTTATTATAATTGTTAGTTTCTGTTTATTTAAGTAAATTATTCTTTGTATTAACTTTTTATACATTCCATTAAAGTTTTAATGTATAAAAATTGTTTTATAAATGACATAAACTTGCATATTAATCATTAAAACTTGTCTACCTAATATATTATGTATATTATTTCCCATTTTAACAACAATATAATCCAATTATATTTATAATTGTTAATTTAAATAACCAATTTATTATAATTGTTAATTTCTGTGTTTTATTCAAATAAATTATCATTTAAGATTAATTTATAATATCCCATATATAAATTTATAATTTAATTACAATTATTTACAAAAAACAAAATCCTATCAACCCTAAATATCAATCATCATCAAACCAATCCAATTATAAAATTGTATTCTATCTATTGTATATTATTCAAAAAAAAAACAAAAGAAAAGAAAAACAAGAAAAAATATATATTACATAATCACTACGCGTAAATATAACGAAAGTTTGAAGTTAAACAGAATTTTACAGAGTTCAAAATCGACTTTTACTTATTGGAATTTCAAGTGTAAGGAAATTTATGGATAAAACGTTGTGTGTCCCTCGTAACGTTCAATTTAGCAAATTGGTTTGAAGCCACCACACGAGACAGAGAGATAGAGTTACCGGCCCGAAAGTCTTTCGATCAATCGAGAAGCTACCTTGTAATCGAGACTCGGCATTAATGCATTCTGTAACCCAGTTAGTATAGGGCCGATCGCGTCGATACTAGCACCATCGAAAGCCGGGAGGGACTAAAAGGTAAAAGGGTCGGTGTTGGTGTTGGTCTTGGTCTTGGTAGTGGTGGTAGGTTGAAATAATGTTCGTTGTGGTGGTTGTAGTAGGTTGAGATGATGGTAGTGGTGCTGGTGGTGGTAGGTTGAAATAATGTTCGTTGTGGTGGTTGTAGTAGGTTGAGATGATGGTAGTGGTGCTGGTGGTGGTAGGTTG
>NW_014569907.1:106635-108153 GCF_001313835.1 Polistes canadensis
GGTAGTGGTGCTGGTGGTGGTAGGTTGAAATAATGTTCGTTGTGGTGGTTGTAGTAGGTTGAGATGATGGTAGTGGTGCTGGTGGTGGTAGGTTGCAATAATGGTAGTACTGGTAGTGGTAGTAGGTTGCAATGATATTAGTGGTGCTAGTGATAGTAGGTTGCAATGATTTTAATGGTGGTGGTGGTAGTAGATTGCAATAATATTAGTGGTGCTGGTGGTAGTAGGTTGCAATAATATTAGTGGTGCTAGTGGTAGTAAATTGGAATGATAGTAGTGCTGGTGTTGGTGTTAGATTGGAATAATGGTGGTGCTGGTATTGGTGATAGGTTCGAATGAAAGTGTTAATAGTGTTGGTGTTAGATTGCAATGATGGTGGTGGTGGTAGGTTGCAATAATGGTAGTAATGGTGGTGGTCTGATGGATGAGGGGAATGGGAAGGGGAAAGATAAGTCGATCGATTGATCGAACGAACAACCAACCGAGTGAATATACTTCGGATGTGTCGCGTGGCCGCCACACGTCGAGCAGATAACGTCGGATGGTTCGATCCATTTTTAAATGAGAGACTACGAGAGAACAGAACGAGATTGTTATATATTTTCGAGATAGAAAATAAAAGAACGAAAGATAAGGTTGGTAGGTAGGTAGGTAGGAAGGAAGTAAAGGTTTCGTTATCCGACACGAGAAATAAAAACTTAAACTGAAAAAAAGGACAAAGTAAAAAAAAAAAAACAAAATATCGAACGACGTTCAATTTCTGTCGCATCTGCCTAAATGTTCAGCTAGTCCCCTATGATCAAGAAGAAGAAGAAGAAGAAGAAGAAGAAGAAGGAGAAGAAGAAGAAGAAGTCGTCTCGTGTATGGTTTGTAGTAGCCCGTGGTATTTTTTTATTTTTTCTTTTTTTTTGTTTTATGGAATATTATATATAGGGTATCCTTATATAGTTAAATATTCCATTGAGTATTCTACATTGTATATCGATTATTTTCAAATGACTTAAATGACTTAAATTCGACGAAATAATCACGGACATCATCACCGGTAGAAAAGTGATTTATTTTTACTGACCTTTTTTTCTTGATTTTTTTTGTGCGTTTGTCACAATCATTAACAGATTAAAATGCAAATTCGCGTGTACGACAAAACGATTCAGATTATTTTTATTATTTTATTCGAAAAACTTTACGTAAATAATTTACTTATTTTAATTTTCTTTTTTTTTCTCTTTTTTTCTTTTTTTTTTACAATTAAATTATATTCAATATATTTGTACGACGATCACGAAAAATTGGATACGAGATCGTTCGATTATTAATTATTAAAACAAACATAACAATATATTGTGTTTTTTTTTTTTTAATCAAAATTATTTAATAAAAATGAATATTTCCAATTATTATTCATTAAAAAAAAAATAACGACGAGTTATCAATAAGCAGACGAACGTTTAAAAAATATTTTTTTTCAAAGAGAATGAGAGATATTAATATATAAAATAAAAAAAAAAAACAAAC
>NW_014569907.1:110291-113926 GCF_001313835.1 Polistes canadensis
GTTACAATGTTACATTTATCACAATACTAATATATATATTTGTTTAATAATCAGTACAACGATAATAATAATAATTTATAATTATAAAAGGTCGATGTAATATTCAACAATACAATAATTTAATTACTAAATATTACAGTGTGTCATGTGTTTCTTATAGTTATAATGTTACATTTATAACAATACTAATATATATTATTTGTTTAATAATCATTTTACAACGATATTAATAACAATTTATAATTATAAAAAGTCGATATATTATAATATTCACACAACGATACACTAATTATTATTAATAATTATTATAATATTAACTTTTTAAAAAAGTTTCCACACACGGGGAATCGAACCCACGATCTTCGAATTACTAATCCGAGTTCTTACCGCTACGCCAACACCGCTGCTTGTATTATTATAATATTTAATATATTAATATATAATTATTATAATTATTACAAAAACAAAACTTTAAATACCTCGCAAACTAAACAAGATAAAAATATTTTGAAATAGTCATCTTAAAAGTCTTTATATGCTTTAATAGTGCACGCTAAAACTTTGTTTTTTTTACATATATAGTGTGTCTAAAAATAAAGTAGAAGCGATAAACAAAACTTTGAATAACTCGCAAACTTTAAGCAAGATACAAATATTTATATTTAAACGATTATATTAATATAATACAAATCATGCATCTTTATGCACTTCTATTGGCGAGTGTTACTCGCCATCACTTGTAATCTCAGGAATTCTAGGAATCTAGGAATTAATTAAAAATTAAATTCCTATTATTTTGTAATTAAATATAAAATTTCAAATAAAACGTTTAAAAACAATTGTTAACGATATAATCGAGGTGTATAAAAAAAAAAACAAATGTTTTTAATACATAAATATAAATGTTAATTAATTAATTAACAATCGTATCGATTATTTTAACCATTGCCAAATGTGTGCGTGTTATAACGCGCTAATAAATTACAATTAAATTAATTCAATATATATTATAAAAAAAAATCATTATTCTTCTCATCCCCCCCCCACTCTATTTTTTCTTTGGTAAAATAAACGTACAAAGAATATCGAAAGATGTTAAATGAAAAGAAAAGAAAGCACGAAAAAAAGAACACACAAAAAAAATAAAGAAAAGAAAAAAAACAAATGAAAAAGTTAAGCACGCGCGTCAAGATATACAAAATTCGTTCTTTTTTTTTTTCTTTTCTTTTCTTTTTTATTTTTTGTTATTGGTTGAGAGAGACAAAGAGGAAAAAGGTGAAACAACAAACACGTCACGGAATTCTTTTGGATATACCCAAGTAAATTCCGTTCGCATTCTTTAACTTTTTGGTTATTCTTTTAGGAGAAGAGATACGATTTTGCGTGTCGAACGGAAACCGGGTTTAGTCGATTCTTTTGACGGTTACCCCTCTAATAACTTGCGATTACGGTCAATGGGACGAATACACGTTTACATGCAACCCGTGTTGCTTGATATTTATACCCATACACATTGATCTTAATGTTTTTTTTAGATCTCAATTCTGATAATATATTAGGTCTTACCGGAAAGTTTTGTCCAATTTTTCAATTGAAAAGAAAATAACAACATTTTCAGACATTTAATAATATTTATTGTAGAATTATTTTTTGCCATAGTTACTTATAGACTTCTTGCCTGCGTGATAGCATTTTTTAAATGCCATTGTTTTTTTTAAATAATTTTCTTTTTAAACACGAAAAACTCAACTAGTGCTTCATTTGCGTCATCTTCAATTTTGCATTTTTTGTTCTTCCTGTAAAAAATTTTGCAACGGGAAAAACAAGTGATAATCGAAGGGTGCAAAGGTCCTTGGAGCATGCTGGATGTGACAGAATTTCCCAGCTTAGGTCTGCGATTTTCTGACGAGTCGTCAAAAAAACATGTCGTCTGGCATTATCCAAATACGGTATGATGTGCTTTCTATTGAACATTGCTGCCCTCTTTTCTCTTATTTCTTTATTTAAATCATCTATTTGCTTACAGTATTTCTCCAAATGTAGCTTTTCATTAGGTTTCAGAAGCTTATAATGTATTGGTCCTTGAATATCCAACCATATACACAACATTCTCTTCTTCAGGTTAAAGCTCGGATTAGAAGGGGAAAGGGTAGTCTTTCCGGGCTCGCAATATGCTCATATACTCACGATGTTGTCGTATGTAATCCATTTTTCATCAGCAGTTATCATCCGGTCAAAAAAAGATTCGTTTTTGTACCGAGCAAGCAGAGATTTGCATATGACGACTCGGTCATTGAAATTTTGTTCACTTAACTAGTGAGGCACCCATTTGCAATATTTATAAACCAATCCTAGCTTCCGAATATGGTCGGAAATGGTTTGTTGAGTTGAACTAAGCTTCTCTGCAATATCTGACGTTGTCAAAAATGGATTTTGTTCTATCATAGCTTTGATAATGTCGTCATCGATCAATGACGGCCGTCCTGAACGTAACTTATCATTAAGCTCAAAATCACCTGCTTCCAATTTTTTCAATCAATTTTTGCACGTTCTATCTGAAACTGCATATAAACTAAAAATTTATACTAAATTTCGGCACGCTTCTGTAGCATTTCTTCCTTGCTGGAGCTCGTACAAAGTACAGTGGCGTAAATGAACTTTTTCGTAGTCGTTTTAACGATCGCCTCTCTCTCTCTCTCTCTCTGCCCAATGACATAAGAAGGTTTTCTTTCAGTTTATTTAGGAAAGTACATGTGTATAAATGCAATGACAACGAGAAATAGTCATATATGACTCAAATAAACATGTTTCATGTCGATTGAAACTTGATGAGAAGAAAATTGGACAAAACTTTCCGGTAGACCTAATATAATATAATAACAAATATCTTTTAATTCGATTGATTTTTCCATTGATTTTATATTTCACATACATATATTAATTACTTTCTTTAATAATTTGTAATCTATGCATAGAGAGAAATTTCATTTTTCACAACGATCAACCATATAAAGATTTGATTTAATTTAAAATTCCATGTGTGAATTATTATGCGAAAATAGAATTCAATTAAAGTAATAAGAAATAAACGAGTAAGACACAAATCTGTTATTATTATTCGGTGTATACTTTTTTTATATATATTTAAGAACAATAATCAATATAATATATATATTTTTTAATGTATAATTTACGACAGAAATTATTTTCTTAAATAACATATTTCCTAAATGAAAGAAAACTTTCGTGTGCATCTTTTTTGTAAAATGATTATTTTTCCAACAACAAAAAACAGAGTAAATTATTAGTTTGTCTTTTGTATTCCTTATTTTTCTTATTCTTCTTCCTACGAAGACGATATTCTTTACATTTTTCTGCATTCATTTTAGGCATCTCCAAAACTTAAACAAAAATTTAAATGTTTACTGATACTGGTGAAAAATATCAAAATATAGATATCAGTCAACACTAAATATAAGGGTGTTATATCAAATTACTTTATGCGTCAACGGGCATGGTGCAGTGACAGCACTGGTTCCTGCAAGAATCATTTAAGTCAAGCAGCACTTGAATACAAATAGAACTTTGGATGGGGGTGACCGCTTGAGAAAAAAAAAAGAGAAGAAGAAGAGAGA
>NW_014569907.1:114458-115417 GCF_001313835.1 Polistes canadensis
TTCCCAAAAGGGGCGCCAAAAGAAATTGTATAACTTCAAAACTAAATAAAAATATGAATAAGAAGAAGAAGAAAAAAAGTATAGAGTGAGAAGAATAAACAATACGAGCCAGGAAAGTTGAAATGGTGTGTGAGAAAGAGGAAAAAATAGTCTTCTCGGTGTGGTTTTATCGTTTACTCTCAGACCCCAGAACCGTTCCCCATGAAAATCATCCAATTACGAAGTGCCAGTTATCTACGATCTTTCGAATCGTTCGGCCGAGAAGAGAACGAACGCGACGGAGACAAAACTGGTGTTAGTGAGTGAGTGAGTGAGTGAGTGTGTGAATGAATGAGTTAGAGTAGTATACTGAGATCGAATATGTGTGTGTTTGTGTGAGAGAGAGTGACAGAGAGAGAGAGAGAACCGGGGAACGTTCAATTATTTCGAAACGAACGAGGCGTCGAACCGGAAGGGGCGGGTGCCCTCTGCCTCTGCAAAAGCGGCCTGTAAACGCTCGACAACTTACACAGTGTTATCTGGTAGTAGCAGAATGCGTTGGTAATCCTTCGGCTAAGCTCCCGCTAAGCTTGGATCTCCACGTGGCGCACGTGCGACGACACGACATGACACACATGTGTTTATACATATACTAAACAACCCATTCACATAAACTAACTTAAGCGAATCTTCTAGCGAAGCCTCTCAGCTATTAGCAACACGACCAGATTATTTCATCTTTCCAATTTCTTTTTCTCTAATGTCATTCAAATATTTTTATATAACTTGTCAACAACGTTTATCTATTCTTTATTCTGTGCTTTATATATATATATATTTCTTATTCGAATAAATCGTTTGATTTTTAATACAAATGTTTTAGAAAGATATTTTCATCAACATTGTATCGATACTGATTACTTTTGAAAAATATGCTAACAATATTTTGGATGATTATTTACATTGGTTTTACTTAATGT
>NW_014569907.1:115982-118997 GCF_001313835.1 Polistes canadensis
TTATAATACAAATGTTTTAGAAAGATATTTTCATCAAAATTCGATACTGATTATTGTTGAAATATATGCTAACAATATTTTGGATGATTAAATACATTGGTTTTACTTAATGTATGCCACTTTTTCAAAAAGCTTATCTATCTTCATTGTTTCACATATTCTAATTCGTATAAATCGTTTGATTTATAATACAAATATTTTAGAAAGATATTTTCATAAAAATTCGATACTGATTACTGTTGAAATATATGCTAACAATATTTTGGACGATTAAATACATTGTTTCTACTTAATGTATGCAACTAGTTTAAAAAGTTTATTATACAAAAAGAAATTTCTTACGAGGAAATAAAAAAAGCTTATCTCATGGATATATGTACATATAAAGTGTGTAACAAAATTTATAATTGACTGATTGAAAATGAAAAAGTTAAAGTAAAATTTTGTTTGTTTGTTTGTTTGAAAAATTAAACGATATCTAATTTGTAATTGTATATAATAATTATTTCCAATTTCAAACAAAATATAATATATTACTTTTGTATCCCCATTTCCTTATTTCAGTCATTCAATTTATAATATTATAAACAAGTGAAATGATTATTAATGAAAAGAAAATATATCTTAACTGTATTGTTTTAGCTTGCTTTGTCTTTTTTTTTATCTCACCAATGTGAAATAATAATGAGTGAAAATAAAAAGTTGTAAGAGTTGAAGCGACACAATCTTTTTAAAAGATCCTTAATCGATATCACATCTAAGTTTGTTTTTTCTTTAGTAAATCTGTCTGCATTATCGACTTTCATTTTGAACGGTAAGTCTGATGGTATTTCGAGATGGCACACGATGTCTCTTTTTATTAAGCTTGACCACCAGGAATGCTTATACGTTTTTTGTTTTATCTTTCTGCGTATGATATATATGTGTGTTTGTATGCGTGCGTGAATGAACGTTGACAAAGATATATTATGTATACCTTTAACAGAAGAAGAAGAAGAACTATTGTCCACATTTCTTTTGTTTTCTTTTCATACTAGTTTATTTCTTTTCCGGAAACAAATGAAAATACATTCATTGTTTTATTATTCCTAAAACAACAAAGCTCTATCTTTTTCGTCGAATTTGTGTTGTTGAAAATAATGAAATACCGAGTACGATAATTGTCCACTAGGGCGGCGTTGGTGTTCATAAGTTCAGATTTAAGTATGTTTGATTTTATAAATAAATTAATGAAACAAATAGTTCTTTTGAATTTTTTTATTTTAAATCACGAAGCTTTTTAATTTAATTAAAGATTAATTCAAGGATTATAGGATTAATTTTCTTACAGCTCAAGAGGTTATGTTTATATTGTTGATTTTGAGGTTAACTGTTTAAAGTAACTGGCAATTACATTTTACATGAAGTATTATTCCATTTTTATGTTAATTGTTAAATTAAAGATAAATTCATTCCATTTGATAATTTTTTTTTACAGATGCAATTGTTATTTTTATCTTGATTTTGTGATATCATAATCAATTATTCCACATTTTCTTTTAGTTTCTAATTTTTTACTTACTTTCGTTTACTTATTTATCTATTTTTTGTTCCAAAGTTTAAAATTAGGTTTTGTCATATTTGAAAAATCAGATCTAACGAATCGACGCGCTCTCTAGTGGCAATTAAAATCATCATCTCATTCTGTATATCTTAGACACATTTCTAATACTGCGATTGTTCTCCTTGTATAATAGGCTTCGTGTCTTTAACAGAACAAGAATTTATTGTACATTTATTTTTTTTCTTCATCTATATACGTTTGTTTCATTAAACATAAATACATTAAAAATAAAATACATAAATTAATAAAGTAAATACATTAATTTCATTATTATCCCTAGAACTACAAACTTCTTTTTTTTTAACCTTCAAACTACAAACTGGTGTATATATTTACCCAAAGATTTTGTTAGTCCTAAAAACTGTTCTGATATCAATAATCAGACTTTTAAGTATATGAATTTTGTTTGTTTTATGCCAAAGATAATGGTTAAGAGCAAATTCAATTTTAATAAAGGTTTAAATCGGTGAAAAATCGATTTAAATCAATTAAAGTACTGAAAAATGATCAAATTTTCATTTAATTTAAGTTTACTTGGGGTAGATATCTAACCTGAATTAGTAATTTTAGGGTTATATCGAAATATAAAAAAGATGATAGAAGAAATATGAGAAAAGATTTATTTAATTGGTCTGTGTATGTGTGAAAAAGAATATAGGTTAAAATATACACAATGTAATTGAGTTACACAAAATTTCTTACTAGATAGATCACAAGTAATACAAATTCAGATTCAAAAGAAATGAAAAAGTTGTTGCATATGATAATTAAATAAAATAGATAATAACAAGTCAAATATTTTTAATAATTAAACGTACAAGTGTAATCAAATGAAATCAAATTATTCTTAAAGTTTATCTCACTATTTTGTTCAGGATTAAGTTGACATTTGATGAAATTGAAAGTCCGAAACCGATGTAATCCCTTTAATAAGTTTCACAAATATTAACTTATGTTAATTTTATCGAAACACGATATTATTTCAATGACACGCGTGTAATTCAATAATAAATTTCTAGATGAAAGGATTTATCAAAGAGAAACGTTTAAACAAACAAAATTATCTCATTGAAAAAATTCAAATAATGATATCCTTATACACGGTGTATCATTTATTTTTGTATTATCCCGTTATTAGTTAATATTAAATAAAATCAATGATAGATTAAGGGGTTACATGGGTTTGGGACTTTCAAAACAAATTTTTTTTTTTTATTTTTTTTCAATTCTACAACTCATCTAGAATATTGTATTGAATTTTGAAGTCGATAGGAGTAGTAGTTTTAAAGATAGAGCCTCTTTAATGGCTCTTATACCACCACTCAAATCTTTAAACGCGTTTTTCTCAAAACGCTTTTTCTAAATTCGGTTGTCAAGATTTCTCGAAAACTATTTAACCGATTTTCATGAAA
>NW_014569907.1:120408-122706 GCF_001313835.1 Polistes canadensis
CTTTTCCAAATCTTCAAATAATCGTGCAAATCTGTAAATCGTAAGATTGTATTAGTAAAGTATGAAGTTATCCTTGTTGATATTTAAACAATAAGAAATAAAATAAAGAAAGTATATACTAAAAACCACACAGAACATAAACAAAACGTCGTTGCAGATATTTTTAAAACAATTGACAATATAGTCATTGTAACCATTCTTAAAGAATTCAAATAAATTGTGAAACAAAACAATTGACATCTATCTCTCACATGCCCCAACTATGAAATTATAAATTCACATATTCTGTACGTACTAGTATAAACATTACATATACTTATTAACATAGTTTGAATATTAAATAATTTCGATGTGATATTATTTTCGATGAAAAGTTTCCCCTCCAAAGTCACCACTGCAGAGAAACGTTAAAACAAATGTACATTAGTTTAAACAATTACATGAAAATTACAAGAATATTCAAATGTGAATCTTATAATCTTAATTTCTATTAAATACAATTAATATTCACGCTACATACACGTGCGCAACTTTTACAAGAATATCGAAATGATAATTAAAAGTTTTTTTTTTATTTGAGATATTTTGTTTCAGTGAAAAAACAAAAAAAAAAGAAGAATTTTTATTTTTTTTTTTCAATACACATATAATATAAAATAAATATTATTAGACCACGTAACATGTGTGTATATGTGTATTTGTGTATTTGTACGGATACTTGAAATAATTAAAATTTATTTATCTTTTTTTTTTCCTTATTAAAGTGCAAATTCGAATATAAATAATAATAATTAATAATCCAATAATTATAAATTGTCAGGATAAAAAAAAAAAGAAAAAAACTCTGAAGAAATGTTTCACACGGGTTAAGCGTGCTTTTCTTTTCATTTTTTTTTCGTTACAATATACGTATATCACAACAACAAAAAGAACGTGTCGTTCTGTATGGTAAGATCGAAATATGATCGGATAATATAATTGAATAATAATAATAATAATAATAATAATAATCTCGTAAAAAAAAAAGGAAAAAAAAAATGGCCTCCTCAGATTAACGACACGTCATTTCTTTCCTCTTAATGTTTCTTAATTTAATTAATTTTTTTCCTCCCCCCTTCCCCCCCTCCTTCCAAGACCACCCCTCCCTCCCATCCCCTTCGTTTCTTTTTTAATAATTTAACTGTAAACGTCTTATTTAAGATTTATAGATTTAACGTGACTATTAATTTTTTCCAAACTTAACACACACACACACACACACACACACAGAAAGACATGTTTTTTTTTTTTGGAATTATTTAATCAATAAATCTACAAATAAAAATATGAATTCACCAAAAGACACTTTTTAATAAACATATATATATATATATATATATATGTGTATGAGTGTATGTGTATATGTCTAATAAGAAAAAAAATGATATAACCTTTTTTGGGTTTGGTGCGTGTTCGGCATGGACACAGTACGTCTTAAATATCCAATCAAGAAACTCTCTTTTCTTCTCCTTACTTAATTGGATGATTTTTCGTGCACGACACATACAACTCATACACTCATACACTAACTCATTCAGAATGATTTTCGATACAAAATTACAGTTGGACAAAACTGTTGAGAAGTGAGCGTGCATTCGAGTAACAACATGTCTTATTCGTTTAAAAAAGAAAAAAACAAAAAACAAAAAAAGGATAAAGTGATCCCCCTTTTCTCTCTCTCTCTCTCTCTCTCTTTATTTATTTATTTATATATTTATTTATTTATTTATTTCCATCAGAGAATTGTCCCCGGTGTCTGTTGTAACCCGTGTTGCCAATCAGGAAGATTCGACGAACAATTTTAATTCCTCAATTCTTGGTCCGGTATCTTTTCGAACGAGTAACAGAAACGAGAGAGAGAGAGAGAGAGACAGAGAGAGAGAAAGAGAGAGACAGAGAGAGAGAGAGAGAGAGAGAGAGAGAGAGAAAGATAAGTCTCAAAGTAGAAAAATAAAATGAAAGAATGAAAAAGAGTGAGATGGGGTGATTGGGGAGATAGGGGGATAGGGGGGATAGGGGGGGGGTAGTTGCTGGGGCCAGGAGGAAAGAAGGCCGTTTGCAACGCGCAAATAATTGGGCAAAACTGCTTCTGGCGAATAATTACTCGAACGATCGAAGCAAAAGAGTGTATGGTGTAGTAGTAGTCCAACAACAACAACAACAACAACAACAGCAGCAACCCTCTCTTTCTCTTTTTCTTATTTTTATTTTTATTTCTTATTTTTCGTTCAGTAAAAGGAAGAAGGAACAAACCACTCT
>NW_014569907.1:124506-125575 GCF_001313835.1 Polistes canadensis
AAAATATAATTAAATAAATATAAATGTAAATTATTATTATAATTGAATATAAATATAAATTTAAATTAAAAACACAATTACCATATCAAAAAATGAATATAAACATAAATATAATCGAACAGAAAAATCAAGTACACACACACGCACAAACAATTATATTAAAAGAATTATATTCTTAAAAGAATGTGAAAAGATAGAAACGAGATAATATACAAGTTCGAATCTTTCGCTACAAGAGACGATAGTTATTCTTCTTTTTCTTCCTTTAGTGGTCGTCGTCGTCGTCGTCGTCGTTGATAGAAAGGGATGAAAAATCAGTTAAAGTTTTTTGTTAAAAAGCCCAACAGACGAATCTTGCGATCGACCAGAGATGTGTACACATACACATACACATAAACGAAAATACAACATGCCCATCCGGATTTAATTGATATCATCCGGTTCTCCGAGAGAGGTGACTTTTAATTCGTAATAAATTTCGATCATGCATCAGAAGATTTATGAAGTTACGTCAAGTTGACGTCACTATGTCACTAAAAATGGACTCCAATGTTTTCCATCTTTAATATATACTATATACTTTTATATACACACACATACACACACATTCTATACTTGTGTGTATTTATTCTATTATTATATTGTATTATTGTTGTTGTTAATGTTGTTTTTTAATTATTTTTTTGATTTTGTTTCTTAAAGAAAATTGTCTACGTTTTAAATTTGCATTAACAGATCAGGGATATGGTGGGGGCCTGGGGAGGGGTTGTAAGAGTAGTAAGGGTAGTAAGAGTGGGGGTAGTAGTGAGGGGAACCTGATGTCAATCTCTCATCTCATGAGAATACGAATCAATATTTTATTCATTGTTAAAGAAGAAGAAGAAGAAGTAGAAGAATATGAAGATGATGATTAAGAAGAAGAAGAAGAAGAAGATAAATAAATATAAATATGTGAATGGTTGTTTAGAAGAGAAATCTGTTAGATGAGTTTTGTATTTTGTTTTTCTTTTTTTTTTGTTTATGAATGAATGAAAAAGATGTACATATATTATTAATTAATTAATTAATT
>NW_014569908.1:0-3067 GCF_001313835.1 Polistes canadensis
TCACTGAGTTTGTAAGTCTTTCTCTGTCTTTCATTATGGAATGTGAAAAAAGACAAAGACAGGGAGAATACGTTAGACTGGAAAATTTTGGTTTGGCGGTCATGAGTTTGTACTCCTACATTTCTAACAAATGCTAGCTGGCCCCCACCCACCCCTACACCCATCCACCTTCTAATCTTTGGCTTAATACTATTTTACGTTTTCAAACAGTTTCTATCATCTTCTTTGTCATTTCTTCACTGAGTTTGTAAGTCTTTCTCTGTCTTTCATTATGGAATATGAAAAAAGACAAAGACAGAGAGAATAAGTTACAAGTGAAAGTTTTGGTTTGACGTTCTTGAGTTGGTACTCCTGCATTTATAACAAATGCTAGCTGACCCCCCTCACCCCTATCACCCATCCACCTTCTAATTTTTGACTGGGTGCTATTTTACGTTCTCAAACAGTTTCTGTCTTATTCTTTGTCATTCCTGCACTCAGTATGTAAGTTTGTCCTTGTCTTTCTTTATGGAATATGAAAAAAKACAAAGATAGGGAGAATAAGTTACAAGTGAAAGTTTTGGTTTGACGTTCTTGAGTTTGTACTCCTACATTTTTAACAAGTGCTAGCTGATCCCCCTCATCCCTTCCTTCATCTTCTTCATCCCTACCTACCATCCCTCTCATTCCTACCTATCATCCACCTACTTCTTCTTGGCTTGGTTATTATTTTTTCGTTTGTAGCAGTTTTTGTCTCCTCCCCTGTCATCCCTTCCCTTAATCTATAAAACGTTCTTTATTTTTATTTGTTAAATATTAGAAAGGGGAGGAGATGTCAACGTCCATTATATGCGTTAGACGCATTTGATTTGGTACCCCCACTACCCGGAAAAGTAGATCCGCGGCTAAGGTCCGTATTAGAGTGAAGTAGCAATAGGTACTAGGACAGCCTCCGATAGTGTTACCTAAAGCTTCCACCTCTCTAGTTGATTCTGACCTGTAGCCCTTTCTGGGGACGCATCACTCATCAGTCGATCAGTTGTGAGGCTACGTGTTGCACGTCTTTCCGTGACTTAGTCTCGATATCTCTTAGTTTGTGCTAGTAAGCTGTGATATTTAGAAATACTTGTAAATTACGCGTTCTAGTACTATACCTGCAAGTGTTTTATTATATTTTAAGTTAAATTATATTAAAATCATGTCTCGTTCAAACAACGCCAATACTTCCAACGCCAATACTTCCAACGCGAGTACATCCAACGCGAGTACATCCAACGCGAGTACTTCCTATGCGAACACGAGGACTTCAAACATGATGACTTCTAACACAAGGACTTCCAATGCAAGTATTTCTAATGAAGGGACTTCCAACGCAAGTAATTCAAACGCGAGGACATCTAATTCGATGACTTCCAACGCAAGAACATCCAACGCTAGTACTTCTAACGCGGGAACGTCCATTTTGTTGACTTCCAACACAAGTACTTCAAACGCGATGACTTCCAACATGAGTACTTCCTATGCAAGAACTTCTAACACAAGTACTTCCAACGCGAGTACTTCCCATGCGAGGTCTTCCTGTGGGAGGACTGTCTATGCGGGGACTTCCTATGCAAGGGCTTCCTATGCGAGAAAATCAAACGCAAGGACTTCCAACGAAAGTATATCCAACGCGAGTACTTCCAACACAAGAACTTCCAACGCAAATATTTCTAACCCGAGTACTTCTTATGCAAGTACTTCCTATGGGAGTACCTCCAACACAAGTACTTCCAACGCGAGGACATCCAATACGATGACTTCAAATTCGATGACTTCCAACGCTAGAACTTACAATCCTGATATTCCAAAAGCGAGTACTTCACATGCAAATACTTCCTATACAAGGACTTCCAATGTGATGACTTCCAACGCAAGGACTACTAACACCAATATTTCAAACACGAGTACTTCCTGTGCAAGTAATTACAACACAAGTAATACCAACGCGAGGACATCACATGCGATGACTTCCCATGCGAGTACTTCCAACACCAGAACTCACAACGCGAGTGTTTCAAACGCGATGACTTCCAACGCTAGAACTTACAATCCTAATATTCTAATCGCGAGTACTTCACATGCAAATACTTCCTATGCAAGGACTTCCAATGTGATGACTTCCAACGCTAGAACTCACAATGCGATGACTTCCAACGCTAGAACTCAACATTTCTTGCGTTACTGTGCGAATGCTCCTTTTGCAAGTACTTCCTATACTAGAATTTTTGATTCAAAGAATTTCAACTCGAGGATTTTCCATGATAGCATGAATTACGCGTTGATTACCAGTTCGATGTCTTCCAAACCAAAAAATAATTTAAAACGTATGAGCACCTCAGAATGGATCCCTGAATTTAAGAGACGATGCCATAGACGTGGGCTATCAGCTAATTTCTCTGAGTAAGTATTACGTTTAATTTCATAGTAGTTACTACGTATATTACAAACGATATAATTGGCTTGTTTTTTATGCACTCCTTTGTAATTGGGATAATATGTTTAATAATCTTGCGGAAAAAGTCATGGCTAATCGGAATAGTCTAACATATTTTAATTTACATGATTGATTTTTTATTATTTTTCTTAATAACTTTTAATGCAATTTTTTTGTAATCGCCAGTATTATTATTAAATCGAGACGCGTGTACATTTTTAACATTTTTACATTTTAATGCATATTGAGTCTTAAATATATTTCGGTTGCGTAGCGTCTCTTAAGATAAAAGAAATTCATTTCACAAACTGCGTATTTAGAAATTATTACTAGATTGGTATTATATTGGAAAAATTATTATATGTTGCGTATATATGTATTGAGTATATATTTAAAAAGTTATTAAGATACGATTAGTATGAATGAGTTAGAAAAATCATTAAGGATCGGTACGAGTTACACAAAAAGCAATGACTATCATTTTATTCGATAAATAGCTTCGAGCCAACAAAGTTAGCTTATTCGAAAATCTAAAAAAATAAGTAAAAAGAAAAAAAAGTAATATAAAATATATTATTAATAAAATATTATTAATTTTATAGATATTATTTA
>NW_014569908.1:3205-7174 GCF_001313835.1 Polistes canadensis
ATATTATTAATTTTTGTTAATTTACTTATGCACCTGCAATCCAGGAAACTATCTTTAAGTATCTTAGTAATCACTTTTCGATTCCTTCTATCTTCTTCTTTGTCATCCCTTCTTTTAATCTGTAAAAGGTTCCCAACCTCGATTTGTTGGTTATTAGAAAAGTGGGGAGAGCTGTAGCGCCTAATATGTGCGTTAGACGCATTTGAGTTGGTATCCCCACTACTCGAAAAAATAGATCCTAACATATTCCAATTTACATGATTGATTTTTTTATTATTATTCTTTATAACTCTTAATCTAGTTTTCTTTAATCGCGAGTATAATTATTTAATTCGAGACGGTTGTACTTTTTTAACGGTGTATAATATATTTTACATGATATTATATTTAAAAAATGATATTACATGTCGTGTACATATTCGCTGTAGAAAAATAATTAAACCGAAAAAAGATTATAAAAATCGTTTAGTATAAATGAATGAAAAAAATTATTATGAACGGGGTAGGAGATACGCAGAAAAGAGTATTACTTAAATTCCTGAAAATAATTTTTATTTAAAATATCATCGTTGTAAAAATAATCTCTATTTTATTTTTCTAATTAAAAAGACAAATGAAAGAAATGAAAGTAAAAATTAAAACGAATATAACATTTTGAAAGTATTAACACATTGCGTACGGTCAAACCGCGCTCAAAACCCCCCCCCCCCACATTTTCGAACGCTGCAGCAGCAAGCTTCTTGGCGTGCAATCTAAAGCGGATACATACAATTCTAATTTGTTTTTGATATTATATTCAAATATATTATTCTTAATTATGGTAGAGGCTTTGTTATCCTGGTAACGCAACAATCTATTTGCCGTTGCTTGTTCACATTGACGATTGATTCGAAATAAAACATGAAAACGAGATATCTCGTGAGCCGTACGCAACGTTTGAGTGCATAAAAACGAGATATCTCGTGAGCCGTACGCAATGTGTTAACAAGTGAAAAAATATTTCATTAGAATCCTTTTCTTCTTAAAAACTCATTTGCTGCCGCGTTCGGAGACTTGAATGCGTGGGCGGTGGGGTGGTGCATAAATTGCTCGCTTACTATATCTATAATACTTGATAAAGATATCTTTACTGTGCTAAGACATTGCACTGATAGTTTATAAACATATTGTTGTTTAACATTTGCCAAAATCGTATATCGCTGACATTTTTTTTATTTATTTAAATAATTCCGATGACTTTATCATTTCATTTGAATTTTATTCGTGTTTTTTAATTACCCAAACTATTATATTTTTTAAATATCTTAAAAATAATTCTCGTTCCACATACGTCGTCCGTAAAATTTATACATCTTTTTGTTATATAAAATATATAATATATTTATTATAATATTCATATTATTTATTTTCATATGTTTTTTATATGTTCATATATTATATTTTATTCATATTACAAACATTTTCTTCTATTTTTCTTACTTTATCATAATTATATCTAATCATTAATATATCATTTATTTATTTCCAAATAAAATATATACATATACATACATAAATTTATTCAAATCATACAACATAATAAAAATTAACGTAATAATAAAAGCATTACTATATCAGAACAAACTTAACATAATATGTTCCCTCGTATTAATACACGTATAACCGATGATTATATTTTTTATTTATTATAAATTTATTCATCCAATATACATATACACATTAAAGTACATTGATGAGCGCGTGTTTAGTGTATATAGGTATAGTTAATCCGTGAATCGAAAAAAATTGCACACGTAAAACTGGTCGGGTTGTAAACTACGATGGATAACACGTGCACGAATGTACGAGTAAATATATAACCGAGTTCAACGTATATGTATATACGCATATGTAAAAGAATGAGTGAGTGAGAGAGAGAGAGAGAGAGAGAGATAGATAGATAGATAAAAAGAGAAAGAAACGAACGGGTACACTTAACTAGAAAACCTCGAGACTCGTTTCTACAGCTCGTGCTAGGAACTGAACGATATCCGTCTGATAAACTAATGTGTGCTGTTACACGTATACTTTTCAACATTTTACACACATATATGTACATACTTATACACATATACGAGCTTAAAGTAACATATATAAATGTGCATTAGTATAATAATGCGTTCAAACGTATCAAGAGAAAGAGAAATAGAATGAAATAAAAAGAGTGAGAAAGGGGTTGAAGGGGGAAGAAAAAGAAAGAGATAGAGAGAGAGAGAGAGAGAGAGAGAGATGGTAATAAGTCTACTAAAACATATCATAGTAATTGAGTTTGTATGTGCAGTAGCAATGTATATGTAACGATAACGCGATAGCGGATTTATAAATAGGAAAGTCAACGTTGGTGGACATTTAAGGGGTGTTAGAGGGTGTTACGGGGGTGGTTAGGAAAGGGGGAGGTGCATGAAGGCAAAGTAAAAGAGAGAGAAAAAGGATCGTTGGTAGTATTCATGCTCGTGGAACTAGCATTGTGTATTTTCGAAAAAAGATAAAAAAGAAAGAGACAAAAAATAAATTGAAAACGAAAGAGAGAGAGAGAGAGAGAGAGAGAGAGGGAGAGAGAGAAATAGGGGTGGTACGAGTCTCTGTTTTCGTGATAGCTCGTCGTAACTCTTTCGAACTTTTCTCTCCCCCCCCCCTCTCTCTTTTTTTCTCTGTCCTTTTTTATCTTTATCTTTTTCTATTTTTCACTTTGTCTTTGTCTTTATCTTTGTCCTTTGTATTTCTTTCTTTCTTTCTTTCTCATTGGTATGAAATATAAGTCGGTCGTTGGTTGGTATCACACCCCCCCCCCCATTCCTCGTGGTTCGTTCTATCTTCGATATTTTTTTTCTCTTTTTTTTTTTTTTTTTTTTTTTATTTTATTGCACATATATTGTGTACACATTTCAATTTTTATATTAAGCATTAATTTATTTGCGTAGATATTTCTTTTAACGAATTATTATCGTTTTAACATACGCGCGATTACCATTTTCTTTTCGTGCTAAGATTTAAGAGAAGGATAAAGGATTAATATTCTTTTCTAAAACCACCCCAACCCCAACCCCTCCGATTATCGATCGATCTTTTTACGTTTGTTGTTTCAATGAGAAAGTTATAATATAAATGATATAAAATTATAATAATAATATACGAATTTTTGTATTTATTTATTTATTACTATGAAAACAAATTTCGAACTTCTCTCGTGATTTTTTATTCTTTTTTTTGTTTTTTATTGTTGATTAAATTAAAAGGAACTCGTTTTGAATTAACTATCCGATAAATGAGAAAGAGAAAGAGAGAGAGAGTGTAAGATAAAGTATTACGAGAAATGTAAATTACATTGTACAATTATTAAATGAAATCCTTGTGCAACTATGTTGTTTAATGATAGATCCTTGCGATGGACACGTTCCGAGAACTCGTTTGACTAGCGGAAAGGAGGAAAAGATTGAAAAAAAAATGAGATAGAAAACGATTTCTAACGGGGTGGGGGGGGGAAAGAAGAAAAAAGAGATAGAAGTTTACGGGGAGGAAGGAACGGAAGCGTGTTGTAATTAAAAACGAAAGAAAAAAGACGAGAATAATTGAAAATAAACGATTTAATACATTAGATTATTATTTATTACAAATTTTTATTAAATAAAATTGTATCCCCACTACGCTGCGAAAGGGTTTGGTGCGAGGGTAGAAGGGAAGGGGGTAGAAAGTACCTGAAAATTAGGGGTGGGAGATGGAATCAAAGAAAATTCGTGGGAAAGTTCGACGAGTCAATATTAAATTTACAATTAATTAATTAATTAATTAATTAATTAATTTAAATGAACAAACATATATTAAATTAACGTTGAACACGAGATTCGAAATTCCCGCGCAATTTTTACCCGGGCGCGGGAAAATTCAAAATTCGAATAAGAAAAGAAAATGAAAACATTTCTTTTTTTTTCT
>NW_014569908.1:7979-17697 GCF_001313835.1 Polistes canadensis
TTTAATTTTAATTTAATTAATTTAATTTTCACCTTTTATAATAAACAATTTATTAACTAATTATTAATTTATTAATTTTAATAATTTAATTAATTAATTTTAATAATTTAGGAAATTAATATATTTATATATTATATATATATTTATTATTATTAATATATTTAACATCGATAATATATATATGTAAAATGTTTCTATAATATACAAAGAAAACTTTAGTTATATTATTACGATTAATTCTGTTGAACGTAATTTACGATCAGCGGGATTAATTAATCGTAGGTTTTGACCAAGGCCGTAGTTTGATGTTTAGTCGCGTCACGCGTACATACTTTCAAGATGGCCGGTGTTAGATTGGCGCGCTTTTCAAAATGAGAATTCTAACAGCGTCGGTATCGTTGACGTCGTAGTCGTCGTGTTAGTTAGTTACTTGCTCACAAGCCGAAGATAAAAATAATCTACTGACTAAGATCTAGGTTTTGGCGAACTATTATTAGTCGGAGTACTCTTCTCTCGCATCGTTGGACGAGTAAAAAGAAACTCTCTCGCGTTTTATTTAGTGGAAAGAGGTAATACGCGTCGTAAAAACCTTAAACACGCACGACTGATTATCTTTCTTGGGCTCCTCCCCTCCCACTCACATTTCAAATGTATTATTTTATTTGTTTGCGAAATAGAAAATCTAAGAGAAAAAGATAGAGAAAGAGAGAGAGAAATAGATAAAATTATTTAAACGATAACACGTTTTCTACGAGCCTCGTTCAAGCTGATATATTTATCTGAAACTTGGTGTTTTACAGTCTGCCTTTTCGTACATTGTTAACTTCTTGATGCTCGTTTTAATGTTAACGCTATCGTTTACTGAGTTTGAATTTGAATGAGGACGCCTGAAGTACGAATTGCATCGTTTGTTTCTCTCTCTTTCTCTTTCTGTCTTTAGTTCCATCATTTACTTGTTCATTTTTCTGCTCAGAGTCGAGACTTGATCCCTCCTGACATCTAGGAAGAATTTGTCGCACTTTATTTTACTCTTTCCTATAGCTAAACAAGATTTTCCTTTAGCCAATGTTATCAATCATCGTATACAAAATAGATTTTTAACTATTTTCTATCATACGATATTATCTTTCGAATTATTTTTAAAAAAACAAACTAACATTATTTTCTAATTATTATTTAATCATTATCTTTTTGATAAGAAAAATATCGTGTACACTTGAAAAGAAAAAAAATGAACTACAATCGTTTATCCTGAATTTTTTTAACTTATGTGTAAAATTTTCTTTCTTTTTTTTTTAAAAAAAAATGATATTATTATTCTTGATGATAAAGGTTCATAGGGGAACTTGGACATGAAAAGAAGTAGAACTTAATTTAATTAAGTTGGACGTTTCGTACCTTTATTGGGACTTATTTAGCAACTTAATCTTTAAAGCTCAGCGTCTTTTTTATTTAAGCAGACATACATTTCTCTTTATGTTAATATACCAAACACAATACATCTAAACTTCGTTAATTTGATCGTTGTTATTCAAAAATCTCAACTAAACTTTTCATGTTCAAGTTCCCTATGAACCTTTATCATCAAGAATTATAATTTTGGACGATAGAAAATACCGAATAGATATTATTATTATTATTATCGATTTTAACGATTAATATCTATAGGAGAAAATTAATAATAATGGGTTTTCAATATTTCTTTGAAGTATTTGCTTTCCTCTTGTGATAGAAAGAGATAGAATGAGAATAACGTAACGATAGTCCGAATGGTGGGGGTGGTACGAAGGACAAGTCGCGATACCGTGTCGTAGGTCAGGGCACCCGGTCACCACCACCACCACCACCATCACCACACCACCAAAAACTCTGTTCGATTGTCACCAGACGACAGACAGATCGAGTAGAATGACAGGATAACTAAACCAGGATTTTTGTTTTGTTTTTGTTCAACACGGCAATTTAAGTGAAAACCGATCGACGACGACTCGATGGCGTCTGCCTGAACGAGAGCAATCATTTTGTCCCATGCACCCTCTCCCCCATCCACCCACCACCCCTTGTTCTTTCCGTCTATTCTCTCTCTCTCTCTTTTTTTTCTCTCGTATAATATTTATTTAAATATTTATATTTACGACGGGGTGTTTCTTTATACAAACGGGATGTATGCACGCTTATCGTTACGTTGTTATTTTGTTCTTTCTTTTGTTATTTAAAATAAAATCGTAAAAATTTATTGAAATTCAATTGAACGTTAGGATGATAATTAACCAATAAGAAAATATTTAATAAATATTAGCATTTGTGTAGACTATATATATATTCAATTATAATATATAATATTTTTGTTTAAATTATTTTAGATAATTTGCTTACGTACCCTGATAAAATAATTTATAGATAAGTTACCATAAGAGAGATGAATCTTTGGATTTTTAATTATCCTTTATTCTTTTTCCTGAATTGTTTCGATCGTCTTCGATAATACATTGTTCTTTTTCTTTTTTGTTCTTCTTATTAAATGAATTCATGCTAACGACATTGATCATACGATTCCACGTATAGTTGTGCATACACAATTTATAAATTAACATTTAATCACCTGACAAGATTTTATTGTGATCTTCGACATAAAAATTATTAATCATCCTCTTATCATTTTACTATACTCCAAACAAATAATAATTATTTCTCGAATGAAAGATATACACACACATACACACCCCCAATCATTTTTAAGGTAAGATAGATAAAAACTAAACGTGATTTGCTTCTACCGATAAGTAGAAATATACTTTGCAAAGTTGCAGAATACTTCTTAACATAGAACAACGAAACACACAACGTCATTGTATATATGTGTACTCGTGCGAGTATATTATAGGCAAATAAAAAGAAAAAGAAAGAGTTAGAGAATGAGATGAAAAGACGAAGAGAGAAATAAAGAGACTGAGAGTGAGTGGGTGGGTGGGAGGAACAGAAGGAGGGGAGAGTATACGGAAAGGTAGAAGAGTACAGTTTTTTAGCGGCAACAGCAGCAACAGCGAGCAGCCAAGAGCTAGGCAGGGCAGGCAGGCAGGCCAGCCGTGTATCGTGTATATAATACGTAGGAGAAATAAGGAGAAGAGAAGGGTGGGGGGAGGGTGGTGAGAGAGGTAGCAGGAAGAGGTGGAGGAGGAGGAGGAGGAAGATGACGATGAAAAAGAGTGAGAGAGAAAGAGAATGAGTGTGCACTGGTATAGCAGAGCATCGGTTGGTGGATAGGAGGAGGGGGAGGGGGAGGGAGAGGACAGGGGGATGAGGAGTGACTATAAACAGAGTACTACTACCACTTTTACGGTTGTCAGAAGAGTCCGGTACTATTATATCGGTCTCGGGTGCTGGCCTGGTGGTTTCCGCACGAGGCGGCGTGTCGGTCGAACTACGACGACGACGACGACGTCGTCGTCGTCGTCGTCGTCGTGTAAGAGGAGGAAGATGAGGATGAGAATAAGGTGGTGGAGGATGATGAGGTGGAAGAGGAGGTGAAGAAGCGGGGTGGAGGAAGGGGGTGGCGCGCGCGGCCATTTTGATAATCTCCCTTCTACCATCGAATACGCGCCTCCCACCCTCCCATTTTCCATCCTTCTCTCTCTCTCTCTCTCTGTCTGTCTCTTTTTTGGTCTCTTGCTCTCTTCGTCCATCCGTTTTGCCCTCCCCGTCCCTTCTACCCACCCCTGCACACCCTCCCCCTGACAATACTCTACTCTACTCTCTACTCTTCTCTATGGGTACGTGCTTTTTTCTCTGGTGTACCTTCGAGCGAGCTTTTGCGGCAAAGTGTGTATAGTCCCTGCCAATGTTCCTGGCTCGTTGGTGTTGGTGGTCGCTAGTGTCGCGGGTTACTTCTCTCTCTCTTTCTCTCTCTCTCTCTCTCTCTTTCTATTTATCTATCTTTTCTTCATCGTTCTCTCTCACTCCTTCGACACGCGTTATATATCATATATATATATATTCATGTTGTACATATACATAGTACATAGTACATAGTTGAACACATACTTGCACTCTCTCTCTCTCTCTCTCTTTTAGTCTGTGTATGTCTGTGTATGTCTGTCTCTGTTTTGAACATACAGCAACTCCATCGGTTCTCCTCCTACTCTGCCACCCAGCCAGTTCTCTTCTCTTCTCTCCTCTCTCGTACCACCACTACCACCATCACCCACTTCCCCCCCGACCCCCCCGATTTGCCATCTCCCCATGTACATCGCGCGCGCGCCTCTCCTTTCGACCGGAAGGTGCCAGTTTCTCGTCGACGATCGTCTCGTTCGGAGCAGTGCGCGCGCGCGCGCACGCACCACCAGCGTGCTTTTATCTGTCTCTCTCTTTCTTTCTCTCTCTCTCTCTCTCACACTCTTTTTGTGTCTCTCCTGTCTGCTGCTGTCCATCTTCTACTTTTCTGTGCGTGTGTATATATATCTTTCTCTCTCTCTCTCTCTCTCTCTTTTTATTTTTCTCTCTCTTTCAACGTTCGATGACGTCTTCTTCATCGGTTCTCGTGTATATTCCTTCTCTCTCATTTTTTATTCTTTTTTACGGTGTCAGACTGTCGGTATCTGTCTGTCTGTCTTTATCTATCTCACGATTTGTCATCTTTATCAGTGTTAATACGTTTATTAGTTATATTTTTTTTTTTATCAATGTACACGTAAATATTATATATATATATATATTTGTTCTTTGTAACGCGAGTTATTTTTTAAATAGAAAAAGAGAGAGAGGAATAGAAAAACGAGAGAGAGAGAGAGAGAGAGAGAGAGAGAGAGAGAGAGAGAGAGAGAGAGAGAGAGAGAGTGCGTGTACGTGTTATACGCTTGTATACGTATGTCACGTATATTTTGATGGGATTATTAAAGAGTAGGAGGATAATAGAAAGAGAGTGAACTGATAACTACGTTTTTCCTATACTATTTGAAAAAAATATTCTATATAAAAATATATTCATACGTGTTATTCGATATATTCGTTAAGTGTGTGTGTGTGTGTCCACACATTCGTGTTAAATTATTACTATAATTTATTCACGTCACGTATGCATTATCAATAACGTCATTGTGGTCGTAGTAGTGAGTAGGAGTACTTGTTGTCGTCGTCGTCGTCATCATCATCGTGATTATTACACAGTTTTTTTTTCATCTTCAGTCATCCATAGTGATGATGATGATAAAGATAATAACATACCACAGTTTGCAACGATAATACGATTTATTAGCAATAAAAAAAAGTGTATTGTTTGTTAGTGTGGTGCTACCCCCCCGCCCGCGTGTGTGGTGGTGGTGGTTGTGTGTGTTCTCGCGAGGAGAGGAGCGCGCGTTTCTGGATTAGCCGCTCCTCTCATGTGAGAACAAAAAATCTCGTGATAACATAAAGACAATTAATTGTTTTCTTTTTTCTTTTTTTTTTTTTTTCGTACGGGGTGGGTGGGTGGTAGTGGAAAATCTTCTTTTAACTTCAATCGGATCGATTTAATCCGATAGAAAAAGAAGAATAAGAAGAATAAGAAGAATAAGAAGAATAGGAGGAGGTGGAGGAGGAGGTGGAGGAGGGAAGGAAATCAATCAAAAAAAAAAGGAAAAGAAGATAAAGAAATTCGCGAAAGAAAAGCATGAGGAGTGATTTCCATTTTGAAAATTGTTCTTCCAATTGTCAGATCCATACCTAATGTATCATTTTTTAATTTCGTTAAACAATCGCGTCCTTTTCTATTATCTATTTCACTTACTCCACTTCCTACGTTATTATTATTATCATCCAAATCCACCTAATAATAATAATAATAATAATAATCTTCCTTCTGGTTTTTACAACACCTCCACCTCGAAATTATATTTCAACGAGGCAACGTTTATCAACGCACGGTGGGCTACTTGCCCTTGAACGCAAGGTTAGTTTCTTTATTCGAATTCGAAAAAATGTTCATTTTTTTAACTCTTTCATTTTCCTCTTTTTCTATTCGTCGTTGAAGAATATTGCAAAGTCTTGCATTTATCTTTGTCTTTATGTTTTTTTTTATTACCCCTACTACCACCACTAACATGCATATATGTATATTTCGTTCTTTGTCACTCGTGACATAACTGGAGAAAAAAAAAACTCGTATCGATCTCCTCCCCCCCTCCTTCTTTCCCACCTACCACTTCATCTCATTTTTTTTATTCTATCCTATTCCAACTTACCTGCTACCTCTCTCTTTCTTTCTATTAATTTTTCTATACTTTACTCGTATTTGTGATCCCTTTTAAATGTCCAACCATATTTTTTATTCGATATTTATTAATGCAAGCTCTCGTTGTTTATATTTCTAACATATTATTGTTTTTACTGTATTATCCTTCATTCGATTTCTTTTGATGTATATTCGTTTATACATACACATACACACGTAGATTACACAAATGCATTAGGAAAGAGTTACAATCAAGTGTCTAACAATCGTGTTCGTGTACATATATATATATAGTTTACTAGTGTATGTAGTTAGTAAGTAAGTAAGTAAGTTATTACGTGTCTTCTTTTCTATCGTCTTATGATGCCAACATTCTTTCTTGTTTACTTGACAGTGGACTGACAATCGTAACTCATTAGGATCATCATTATTATCTAGAACATGTTACACGCACTACGATCTGCGTATTCGTATTTTTAATTAATTATCTATGTTATTTCTTTTTTTATTATATCTAGTTTAGTCTATTTATTTGAATCGATTAATCAATGTACTTGTTCGATAAAAGTATTACGAGATATATCGTTTTATCATAATAAGCGTAATAAATACGCGTGATATTATTTTTTTAATTACTTTTCAATATAATTTTTCGAAAATTCTTGTAATATCATTATTCAATGTTTATAATTTATACACACGTGGGGACTTAAAACAATAATTCGAAGAAGAAGATGATGAAAACAAAAATTGTCTTTAACAATACAAATGAATAATGTTAACATTTTTATTTGCATATAGTAAAAAAATATATTAAGGAAAATAAGAAAATAAATATTATAATAATTATTAAACAAGAAATTGAATAAACGAATAAATACTTATAGTTAAAAGAAGAGGAAAAAGAAGAAGAAGTGGGGAACAGGAAACGTAGAAAGATTATTTCATTTCTTAGAAGAAGGTGGGAATTAGAAGAAAAAAAATAAAAAAAAAAGTATCATTTTCTTAGAAATTTATTCAACTAGTTTATATCTCTTGGTTTGGAACACGTGCCGCCATGTTGTTTTTTCCTTGAGCGAATCACGATGAACGCACAAGACAACCAAGCAAACCAACCAACCAAGCAAAGCAAAGCATGTTTAGTGTGTCGAATAATGATAATAATAATGATACTACTCTCTACCATTTCTTATCTTGCAACTCTCTCTCTCTCTCTCTCTCTCTCTTTTTATCATTCTTTCCTTGTCTTACTAACTCTTTTCGTGTTATTATTATTGTATATCTCTACTTATGTGTTAGAACGCGTCAAATTATTATGACGCTTATGTTTTGTAAATGGAAAAGTAGGAAGAGGAGGAGGAGGAGGAGGTTGAGAGGAGGTGGTGGTGGAGGTGGAGAAGGGGGGAAACTCGCGTTTGATTTCGCGGTGGGGTTGGTTGGTTGGTGGTCATGGCTGCTCGTCGAAATTCTTGTCGTCTTCGTAGTAGTCGTAGGATTTTCAAGCACGCGCGCGCGCGCGTGTGTTTTTTAGCTTTTGTGTTCACAACCATGATTCACTCATTCTCCTCTGACTTCTCCCCCCCTCCCTCACCCCTCTTTTATTTTCTCGCCGTGTGTCGCGTGCGTGACAACTGCACACTTTGATACCACCATCAACATCACCAACACTAACACCATCATCAACTACTGCACTGTGTTTCTATCTGCTGCTGCTGCAAGGCAGCATTTTTCTTCCTCCTTTGTTTCTTCCACTTTTATTTTCCTTTCATTCTTTGCTATGCTTTACTTCTACACACACACACAGACACATACTTCTCTTTTGTCTATTTTATATTTTTAATGTCCGAAAAAAGAACATGGTTTTTGTCGGTGATTTCGATGCCCGAGAATTTAAATAGGAACGATCTTTTTTTTTTTTGTTTTATTAAATTAATTATTATTAAATAGAAAAGTATGTTTTTATTAACCCCTTTGAAAGTGGTGAATAATTTTAATTGAAGAGTGTTTTATACGAATGAAATAGTTTATTATTAATGTGACACCAGATATGTTAATATTAATTAATTATATTTAATAATTACAACTTTTTTCTTTCTCGCAGTATCTATTTTTATCTGACAAGATATAACCAAAAATATTACATTATTTTACATGCACATTGACAAATATATATATATCAACTTTGAACAAATGCATAATATGCGTTCATAGAATTCAAAGGGGGTTCATTATAATTAATATATTTTATATATAGAAAAATAATATTATTACGTTTAATAAAATGAATTAATTTATATTATTATTATTTATAATTTTCTAATATATTATATTTTTTCAAAAAAAGAGATAAATATTTATTAAAATTCGTAGATGTTACAGAGAGAGAAAGAAGAATAAAATTTATGTTGTTTTCGTATTCGTATTTCAAGTAGAAAAAAAAAAGAAAAGAAAAGGAAAGGAAAGGAAAGAGGTTATTATCGAATTTATTATTTGTTCGATCACGTTCGTGTCGGTCAGTTGGCAAGAATCGTTTATGGTGAAGATGTTAACCGATGACGTCACGCGAGAGAGCTTCGATCGAGGTCGAAAGGTTAGTCTTCTTTACGACGAAGATAATCGAGAAGGAAAAAGAGAGAGATAACAATAAAAACCCAAAAAAAACCATGACGAGAACAACGTGAAAAGGGGGATGGGGACGGCAGGGGGGGGGTAGGAGAAATTTTACACATCGAGAAATAAATATTAGAATCATCATTAAATGTTGGAAATTGCAAATTTGTAATAGTTACCTTTATGGGGGTCATTCTATGATTCTTTTTTTTTCTTCATTTTCTCCCGTTATATTCTCGCGTTTTAAGTTCGATTATGGGGGTTATGTAAGTGACAGGCAGGCAACGTTTATTACGGAAGAAGTTACTCGGCCTTTTAAAAATGGCCGAAGAGACAGACCATGGTCACGAGTTTACAAAATGAGTATAGTATAGTTAGAAACCGTTCGAAAATAAAAGAGAGAGAGAGAAAAAAAACACACACATATACACACACATCGATTTCTTCATACTCATTCTCTTAATCTTTCATCCAACTGTCGACAAATTTGAATCTTCTCATTTTCAATAATATCTTAATTAATTTCGATAAATTTGTTTCCACATTTTCAACATTTATCTCATTCTCTTTATTAATTATTTTATTTTTTAATTTTTTTTATATATACATACGTTTATAAATGAATATTAAAATTGTTTTTGTTCACCTTATACCGCGTTCTTTTCTTCCCTTAACTCACCCCTTGTTCTTTTTTTTTTTAATGATTTATTTTATTCTAGGAAAGAAAAAAAAGAAGACGAGATTAAATATCGTTGATTTTAATATTGTATTTTAAAGAAACACAGGTAATGTTTCTACTTTTTTTTTTTTTTTTTTCTTTTATTTTATTTCTTGACAATTAATCATTCATTTAATTTAATAAGTGTACTTTTAATTATTATACATTTGTTTCAAAATTGACCC
>NW_014569908.1:18558-22795 GCF_001313835.1 Polistes canadensis
GATCTGATATAATTTAATTATATATATTATTATAAAATAAAATATATTTATATATATATGTATAATTAAAAAAGAATAAAAAAACGAGCAGAGATACACTAGTGTATATTTGTTTGGGATAAAGTAACGACGATGATAACGTGACTCTGATAAGAAAAACTCGACAGAGTACGATAAGAGAATAAAACAAAAAGAAAAACCTTTTTACTTGTCTCTCATTTATAATCTTACAATTAGGCTTACAATTATAAAAATAAAACAAAATTTGTTTGGAACCATAACATAGTATAATATATAGTATACTGATTTTTTAAATTGATATTATTTTCACAATGTCAAAGAAAATTATTTCTCGTATCACGAAGGAAAAAAAAAAAACGAAACAGGGATGCATTATTTCCGTGCAATTAATGTACACTCTTTAACAACTTTATAGTATCTCTCTCTCTCTCACTCTCTCTTTCAGAATAGATTGTACACTTTTATATGACCTTCCCCTCGGCACGTCGATTAAAATTGCACGTAATTTCTGCTTAGCCAAGCCCTCCTCTCCTCACCCTCCCCAACCCGAACCCAAAGCCCCCGTTCGTGCCACTTATTAACTTTACTCATCGACAATGTGTTAGTAAAAACTCTTATGCAACTTTACAGATACTTTTCCTTCTTACTTTTTCTTTCAATATTCCCCCATACACACCATCATCATTCCTTCTTCCTATCCATTTTTTTTTTTTTTTTAAACTGCATAGAAAAAAAATAAGAAAATAATGATACGTGTAACGTGGAAATAAATTTATTTGCAAGCCAAGTAATGGAAACAACAACAGCAACACTTTTGTTTCAAGCATCGTCATTTAACCTTCTCTCTCTCGTTCAATGAAATAAGAGAGGGGTAGTAGAATGTGGAGGAAGATAATAAGAGTGGGGGTTTGAGTGGGTGGTAGTTTGTAATGCAGTAGGGCTAGTGTAAAGGTTATTTCTCTCGATAACATTGTGTATGCTCGTTAAGGGTATATCTTCTTACCACCTCTCTTCGTTATTTCGGTAAGAAACTATCGTCATAACTTCTACTTCTAGTTCTACTTCTAGTTCTACTTCTAGTTTGTTATTTGTACTGGCCGAGTTAACTTATTAATTTGAACACACACACACAGATGCCTTCTCCTAGTTTGCTTGGTTGGCCGGATCGGTGCCAGACTTTCAAATATATTGCATACATCTGGACTGCATTTGATTTCGAGTACGAATTCTGCATGTCATTTTAGAAACGAAACAGAAGCTTCTGTAAAAAGAGAGTAAGAGAGTGAGAGAGAGAGAGAGAGGGTAGAAAGGAAAAATGAAAAAGTAGATAAATTCTATTCGATTTCGGTTTTATGTATGCTGATTACATATTTATCATATACTAATATTTATTTTATAATAATTAACTCGTTGACAAATACTATTCGAAGAATTCAAATAATTTTTACGTATCGTCTCTGTGTGTGTGTGTGTATTAATTATATAGGATTAATTATATACGAAATTTATTTTTACAATATTTTATTCAAAACTTATTCTTAGAATTTATTCGATCTATAGGAATTAATATGTTACATGCGAATTATTTTTATGTTTTTTTTTTTTTTTATACACATTAGGATTAATTTACACGATTGTATTTCTAGTTTTATTTTATTTTATTCTTTTTTTTTGTATATATATATTGTAATATAATTAAATATAACAAGACGTAATATTTTTAAGTTAAAGTTTGGAAATTGAATGTTTAAATGTATTATAGTTGATTTAAAATTAACACATAGTTTAAAGTTTATCTTTTTAAAAGTATTATCAAATTGTACGAGATAATTTGTGCACATGTATTTTAGTATTTCGTGTATATCTTATAAAGATAAATCAAAATGGCTAACTAACAACTATTCGCTGAATAAAGATCTTCCTTCTTCTTCTTCTTCTTCTTCTTCTTCTCATTCTTCTTTGTATTCCTCCTCTTTCTTTCCCGTTTATTTAAGTTTACTTTGTCATTCCAAGTCACGTTGAATAGTACGTATAACGAGTACCCAAGAGACGACGACACAGTTTCGTGCTTTTTCTATTCGGTACGATTAAACGAACTTACGTAACAGTTTAGATCGTAATTCTTTCTTGTTTTTCTAGTAATCGTTTGATACATCTATCTTTGTTCGATTCAACATAATAAATACAACAATTTACACACAAACAAAAAATTATCACGATTTTATAATTCGACACGTAAAAAATAAAACTGGTCGGTAATATATGTCCAAGAAGAAAAAAAAAAAAAAAGAAAAGGAAACAAATGTTGTGCATAAATTTACGAAGACAAGATATTTTTCTTTTTTTTGTCAATTATCCTTGAACTCTACCATTTCTCGTTGTCCTATCCAATAATATATTTCTCATAATTTTGAGAACATTTCAATATTTTGTTCTTGCCACGTGTACGATATTAATCGTTTTAACATATTTCGTAAGATCGAATTTTTTGATTTGTTAGAATCCAAATTCGAGAATTGGGATGTTATTTTATTTTAAAGTAGAAATTTGAGAATTATTGTTGCGTAAGATTAAGTCAATTTGTTGATACCAGTGCTATTACTATTACTACTACTACTATTATTAAATATTACGGTTCTATCATAGCTATATGTATGTAGAAATGTATCTATGTATTTAGTTGTTTATTCGAAGTTGCTGTTTACCAAGCAGTACCAGTTTATACTGATATTATAGTCGAAGTTGGAGGTAATATTGGAAAGTTATGCGAGTTCGATAAGACGAAAGGAAGGAGATGAACGTTATCGTTGAATCCAGAATGCATTTAACTGATACACACCCCCCTCGTGTACCAAAACCACCCACATTTGCATTCAATTCAGTGTTTCCTTCCTTGTTCAATGAAATAGTAACGAATGATTCATTGAATGATTCGAAATTTGTGTTAGATTCATTCGGATTATTTTAGAAAATCTATTCGTAAATTCAGAACCACTCTGATTGGTTCATAGTCTAATTTTATCTATCGCGTAATTCGATTTATAGAATATTTTATATTTTTTGTTTTTTTTAATTAGTTTTATAGTTCATAAGTAGATAAAATAAAATTGAAGGAAATAATTGGGTGGACGTTGATATATATTTTTATATTTATTATTATTATTATTTCTTTTCATTTTTTTTCTTCGATTTCTCAAACTTTGACGTTTCTCTTGAAATTACGTAGAAATCTTACTTACCACTACTACTATTACTATTATTATCATGTAGAAGAAGATTAAACGTGTAAACGCGTGCGCCAAAGTGCTTTTCGAAGGTCGTCGTACCACCTCGTCCACCTCTTTAAAACGATGTCAGTGTGTCAGTGTCAATGAAACCGAGTCATCGGGTTTCTCGATCGTGATTCAGCTCTAACGTTTGTGTTATGGTGTATATGTACGATTTGTATTAAACTCTCTTATAGGAAATTCCGGGATATAATTTGAAAAAGAAAGTGGTCTTGTTTTTTTTATTTTTTATTTTTTTTTACTAAACGTACAAGTAATCATTAATTTTGTATTTATTAATTCTACCAATTAATTTCTCGTACTATTTTGCTTTTATTTTCAAAAAAAAACATTTTAATAATTTATTTACGGTGTTATTTATTAACATTCGTAAATATTATTTATCCAAAATAAATTCAATTAATTTAGATAATAATTTGTTCGCAATATTTGTTAGCGAATTAATTTTTTTATTGCGTGTTGTTAAATTAGAAAAATTTAAAAAAAAATTGGACGAGATGATTATTGGTCATTTTTGATGAGAAAAGTGATGATGACGCTTTAAATAACAGGAAAATAAATAAGAGAAGAAATAATAGAAGTGGTGGAAGAAGAAACGGAAAGATGGGGGGGGGAGAGAGAGAGGGTTGATAGAAAAAGGCCGTCGTATCGTTCAGAATTCGTGAACGTGCAACGCAATCTTCTGTTTTAGCCTTCACAAGCTTAAAATAAACGCGACAAGTCATTCGTATAGAGAGAGTTGTTCCATGCACGTTCACAACTTACATACACATATACACGTATATAAACATACGGGTGCTTGCACACGCAAACAACACTGAGTGATTTATATACGTAAGCATAGAAATAAAATACATTTTCAAACGTTATATTATATCTCATTCCTTTTACTAAGTAGAATAAAACAATGCCTCCCCCCCCACCCCACC
>NW_014569908.1:23980-30590 GCF_001313835.1 Polistes canadensis
TAATAATAATAAGTTTACTTAATGAAGATTTATTTTTTTTTGTAGATATATAATTTTGATAAATAATTAAAATTCGAATACTATTTAAAATATTATTTTTTCCTATATCGAAGTAAATTATTAAATGATAACTCTTTGTGTGATTATTATTATTATTATTGTTGAAATAAGACACGTTTAACTATAGTATGACGCACAAGGAAAATATCTAAACATTTCTACGTCATTTTCTATTCATGCGTCAAAACCAAACGACGAAAATCCGCTTTATTATCATCATGATCATAATCATCATCATCATCATCATCATTGTCGTCGTCATCATAATTATCATAATTATTATCGCAATAATGGGTAACGCGTTATTCCCATTTTTCAGCTGTGGTATTTACGAATCAACTAACCTCACTCTGTCTCTTTTTATTATTTTTTTTTTCTTCTTCCTGTTGATAATTAGAAATAGACAGATAGTACACCCGTTAGATAAAAATCTATAGGAAAAATTTATAACGAACGAATAAATTAATTATTATTATTCAATTAAATGATAACACTTTAGTATACGATATATTATATATTAAAAAAAAAAAATATATATTTTCACAAATTTATTATTAAATAAAACAAATAGAATAATTGTATTATTATTTCAAAACGATTGCTTGAAATTGAACGTTCGTGTTTTTCTACAATTAATCGATACTCTTACCTTTATAAATATTTATCAATATTATCTTCATTCATTTAATTACAATATCAAATAATTAATATGTGCACAGAAAAAAGTAATGAAAATTATTATTCGAGTCTCAACAAAAAACATTCTGAGAATTAATACTCGTTCCATTTCTGTATTGTTTCTTTTTTATTTTTACTTTGAAAAGAGTACAAAAATTGATTTAAATACATACAAAATATTGAATATTCGTTTGTCGATGTGAAATTTTGCGAAAAATCGTTCGTGAATAAAAAAAAAAAAAAAAAAAAAAAAAAAAGAGAGAGAGAGAGAAAAAAAAACGGAAACGTTCATCAGACGACGTGAAATCCCTATGCCCTTTTCTCTCAATAAAATGTTATTACATAACTCTGATATAAATTTCATACAAAACGATTATTTAATTGTTCCGAGTTTTGCGTAACACAATTCTTCTCGACACTGTTACGCGATAACTTGCAAATGAAAATATTTGTAAATGTTATTAAATATTTATATATACAATATAATATTATAGAAACGTTTGAAACAAATTTTACCTAAAGCTTAAAACATTCTCATCAGAAAACAAAAAACAAATTCTAAAATATAAGATATACTTTTGCAAGCTTTTAAAAAGTGTACTTAACTCTCTCTTAACTCTCTCTCTCTCTTTCTCTCCCACTATTTGATTTAAAGTAATTACGTATTCATAATTGAGCTACGACGAGTATATTAATAGCACTTCTTACTGTAAAATAAATAAGAACGGTATTAAGTACCAAAGTAATTCAGTTAAATTAAGAAAGTAAAGGAAACTCTAAGTGTGGCTGGTTATCATACTTCTCTCTCTCTCTCTCTTTTTCTGTGTTGATTCGAATCGTTTTTTTTTCTCAATCCTCAATGCATTTCTCTCTCTCTCTCTTTCTCTCTCTTTTTATTCGGTTTTCGTGGCCAAGCTTTGAATCCCTTCCTCGTTAGCATTTCAAATGGTGTGCGATTAACGCGAATTAATTATCTGTGGGTGCAATATTCCTGGTAGACTAGAGGGGTGTGGGGTGGGGTGGGGTGGTGTGGTTGGAACAGGCGTCGAATAATCGAACAGGTCAGGGGTGGAAACGAGGGGGAGGAGGAGGAGGAGAAGGGTTTTGCACGAAAAATATAATATCGATCGATTATGCACTGCCATCTGTTACGCATAGAAATAGAAAATAAAAGTGCAATGAGTTAAATAGAAATAAAGAAATAAATTAAGAAAATTATATATCTCCCCTCGACCCCCTTTTTCCTACTTCTTCTTCTTTTTTTTTTCTTTTTTTTTTTTTTTAGTTATCGTTGACCTTTTAATATTTGTATTTATTAATATTTGAATTTGGAAAAATAACCTTATCGAGAAAAGTGATCGAAAAAAAAATGTTGACACGAACGTAATTAGTTTTTGTATAACTATTGAACTTTACGATATAAATTCGTTAAATTGTGACAAGTGTTCATCTTTACAAATGTCATTTTTGAATTTTCAGTCGTCGTGTGTGTTAACGATTGATAGCACTCGAATAGACGAACGATTTTGTTCGCAATAAACTCGATGTGAAACAAAAAAAATAGATAGATAGGAAAATAAAAATTTAATTGAAAGAGTGATAGTTACTGATCAAGCATGCCGTCATCTACAAATCATCCTTTATTCTCTCATACACACACACACACACACATGTATACGTATTCGGTTAAATATAGTATTGTTAAATGAAATTTGAACAAAATCATTCAGTTATTCTTTGCAACGAGAACTCGCAATAGCAAAAGCTTTTCCAATCGAACAAATGGTTCAACTAGTTAGATAGATAGATAGATAGATAGATAGATAGATGGGGATAGTTAGAAAGAGATAAATAAGTGGAAAAAGAGATAACATGACTCTGAATTCATCGATGAAACGAATCGTGCTTCCACGTATACACACGTACGTTTTCTATTACACATGGTTCGTTAGTTCGATGAACTTCGTTTGCTTTGTGACAATGTTTCCTCTGGATTATTCGATAAAAAATTCAGTTCATCTGACTGACAAACGTGAAAATGGCGATCATTCGAGAATATTTCGCGTTAATTTCTACGATAACCTCGATTATGAATTTTTTTTACATTCTTTTATTTTCCTACTTCTAATAATTGGGTTTTTGTCTTCCTTTGATTTTCATCCAATTTTAATTGCCTCTCTCTCTCTCTCCATTTTTTTTTCTGCTTTTTTCTATCCGAAAGGGAAACTTTTTGAATATTTTTATCTTCTCGTTTATTTTTGTCCCTTTCTCTCTCTCTTTGATAATAATACCTTTTCTGTTTGATAGTGGAGAGTAAATTTTGACCACATTTTAGATGTAGATGCCATAGTGAGAGGATGGGGGGAATGAGGGGGAAGGAAAGAGTATTATTACTAGGATGAAATTTCGTTTGAAGAAGTCCCCAACGTGTGGTGCTCTTTGACGTGTGATAATACTCTTATCACCGATGTTCAGACCGTTCAAATAATACTGATATATTATAGTGATGATCATCATCGTTCGTGATCGGTGTCGCTTATCTATTACGTATACTAACCGATATTCTCTTATCGTATTTTTCTTTTTATTTTTTTTATTCACCTCTCTCTCTCTCTCTCTCTCTCTTTCTGTATCTTTTTGGCCTATTAATTTTTCTGTAATATCAGTTTTATAACGAAAGTATTGTTTTTTGTTGTTGTTCTACTTTAGGTATTCTGAAATCTCATTTGTTCTATTTAATAATTTATATTATATTCTACGATTAATTCGTGTAAACAATGCTTTAATTTTTTTGTTTATTATTTTTTTCTTTTCTCTTTTTGTCAGATTAATTTTTTTTGTCATGCAATTAAAATATAAACAATTTTCTTTACTTTTTAAAGTTATATTTACAATGTTTATTTGTTCTAACTCTTTCCTTTTTATTTTTGATTTATTTATTTTATTTATAATTCCTGATAGATAATTATACTAATCGTAGATAATAACAAGAAAACCATTATTATTATTATTATTATAATTATAATAAATCCCAACGTGGGATTTCGTATCACTAAGAGAGAATATTATTTTGACTTTTCAAATATCCTCGGGATTTACTTCAGCAAACGGCGACCGGATGCAAACGGGTCTATTCGAAAACTCACATAATTGAAGGGTAGGTGGGGGAGGAAGAGAAGAGAAGGGGTGGAAACCCGTGTGGAATATATACTATAAACAAAAGTTTGTGTAGGTGTTCAAACTATCATTCTCATCGTATTTGGTTCCATTCGTTCGATGCTGGACTTTTCACCACAATCCCGAACAAATCCCGTTGAAGATAGATTTATCCCCATACCCCACACCCTTCCCAACCACCTGACCAATCCACCCCCGCCACCCCGATTTTATATAATTCGTACAAATTCTCATATTTCTCAAGCTTTAACGATTCTATTACGAACTTTTACTTAAACGTTATCGTTCACTCAAAATCGTCATCATTTATAATTTCCATTGATATTATATCCTAATTATTTATTCTTCATACCCTCCTCTTCCTCTTCCTCTTCCTCCCCCTCCCCACTTTTATTTTTTTTTGTAAACGAATTATCATTAAGATTGAATAATATTATTCGAACTTTATCAAATGTTAACTCGGAAATTTGCCAAATTCTGCTACGATACTCGTTCCCAATTTTCTTGGATAGAACACTTATTATTACTGTGTGAGTAAAATAAGAATAAGAAGAAGATGAAGAAGAAGAAAATTTGTTAGGAATTTGAAGCTTTCGTAGCTCGTAACTCTTGCGAATTTGAATTAATCTCTGACATATAATCATCTTCGTCTAAGTAGTTTTCTCTTCTTGCTAAATGTAATCGGCACGACATCATCGGTGTCGTAGTCATCGTCGTAGTCATAGTCGTCTTCTTCCTGACCGGAAACGTTACCAAACAGGTGTTCAAGCGAGCCAGCTGCAGCTGTTAACTCGAGCTACGTGCGTTATGCTTTACAACGAGATCATTTTTTTCTTTTTGGTACATTTTTATTTTATCTATCCACCCCTTTTCCACTATCTTTTCCCCTTTATCGTAATATCTTTTTTATTTTCATTCAGAAATTTGGTGATCTCACGTAAAATATTTTAATATTCACATTTTTGTGTATTACTGGATAAATAAATTCGATGGTGATATTTCTTTATTTTTTTAATGTAAAGATTCAATCGAATATCGAATATTTAATTTATGAATGTAAAGTTCGTGAGAAAATTTGTTTAAATTTAATTATTTAAACGAATATTCATACGTTTTATTTTAAAATTAATATTTTTCAAGTATAATTCCTTTGAACTGTCGCACGTATTTTCTTTGTTTTTTTTACAAATAAATATTTGTAACATTAAATCAATTGTCTGGAATAATAATAATAATAATAATAAAAATATTTTACATATACGATTACGTAATAATTACTTATTACAATATAAATAATATGTAATAATATATATATAAAAAAAATTGTAGGAGTTCATTAACTTGGGGTGGGTGGGGGTGTGGAAGGGGAGAATATTTCGTTACTCGTTTCGTTGACCACTGTTTTTCTTTTTTTTTTTTTTTGTTTAATATGATGTTCGATGAGAAGAAATAAAAGGTTTGTTTAATGGATTTTTTTTGACGAAGTATACTAACCGGAGATGAAATTTTATTTTTTTCAGCGTGGAGCGAGAAAGGCTCCGTGAGAGGGAGAGACAAGCACGCATTGCAATGTCTGTGCAAACAGAGCACGGAAATGTCGGTCCTGTTAGAGGAACCCAGGATAGGCATTATCGTCTTCATGGAAACAATACTCATAGTAATAACATAAGCGAGGCGCTGTTTCGTGCACCAGTCATGGTAAGTCATTTTTTTCTTATTTTTTTAACTTATATCATTGAATATTATTATTATTGTCTGTCCCCCCTCAAAAGTTGCTTTTTATTTTTACATTAAATTCTTATCTACTTATATTTATTATTATTATTAATATTGTCAATCGGTTAAATGTAAATTTTAAAAAAGAAAAACTAAAATAGTATTATAATATAATATAAGATTTAAATGTCAATTACACGTGTAAACCATTTAAAAAATTACTAAACGCGATTCAAATTGTAAATCATTTTTAATCGATAATTTATTTTCATGATGTTTTAATTCGTAATAATGTTCAGTTAATAATAATATTATAATAATTTTTGTTACCATTTAATTTGTTTTATTGAAAATTACTAAACGCGATAGAAATTGTAAATCATTTTTAATTGATAATTTATTTTCAAAATTTTTTAATTCGTAGTAATGTTCAGTTAATAATAATATTATAATAATTTTTGTTACCATTTAATTCGTTTTATTAAAAATAACAATTTCTAAACGCGATACAAATTGTAAATCATTTGTAATCGATAATTTATTTTCATTGATTTTTTAAATTGTAATAATGTTCAGTTAATAATAATTTTATAATAATTTTGTTACCATTTAATTCGTTTTATTAAAAATAACAATTTCTAAAAGCGATACAAATTGTAAATCATTTTTAATTGATAATTAATTTTCAAAATTTTTTAATTCGTAGTAATGTTCAGTTAATAATAATCTTATAATAAATTTTTAACTATTTAATTCGTTTTATTGAAAATTACAATTTCTGAACGCGATACAAATTGTAAATCATTTTTAATTGATAATTTATTTTCAAAATTGTTTAATTCGTAATAATGTTCAATTAATAATAATATTATAATAATTTTTGTTACCATTTAATTCGTTTTATTGAAAATTACTAAACGCGATAGAAATTGTAAATCACTTTTAATCGATAATTTATTTTCAAAATTGTTTAATTCGT
>NW_014569908.1:30630-31741 GCF_001313835.1 Polistes canadensis
ATTACTAAACGCGATAGAAATTGTAAATCATTTTTAATTGATAATTTATTTTCAAAATTTTTTAATTCGTAATAATGTTCAATTAATAATAATCTTATAAAAAAATTTTGTTACAATTTGAAATATATTTGAAGAAAAATGAAAAAGATTTCAATCATTTTCTCTTATTTTCTGTTCGATAAAAGCAAACCTTTTGAGGGGGACATGTTTGCAATCAATTTACAATTCATTGAAAGATATATATTATAATATATCGATCTATGATACAAAACTATATATCATAACATATTTTAAGATAAAGAAATATATGAGTATATTGTTTATGTCTTGATAAAGAAAATAAATAATTGATTTGTGCATTGTAATCGATATTAGCGATATTACTTGGTCAGGCAAGTCCGTTAATAATACAGGGCTAATAATCTCTTGGCGTAGTTGAAATTAGGTTATACAGCATTGCCCATTTCTGCACCGACGAATTTCATTATCTATCGAGTGAATTCATCTATCCTTATCGGTTAATACGCTCAACCGCGATATTGCGTTCGGATATCCGTTAGAAAGTGCATTTTTTTCTTCTTCTTTTTCTTCTACCTTGATAAAAGGAAATTTAACGTAAAGCAAAGAGCTTATGTGTGTTGTGTCTGTGTCTGTGAGAGAGAATGGGTGTATAAATAAATTATAAAAAGATGGTTGTTAAGACCTGGAACGCGGTTAGTCGATCTTTCTTTCTCTTAAAGTGATTAAAGACACGTTCTATTTTCGAAGAAGATTATTAAACCATGGACGAGTGAGCAAACAAGCAAGCAAGCAAGCAAGCAAGCAAGCAAGAAAGAAAGTAAGCAAGCAGTTGATGGTAGCTTTGTAAAAGATAATCTTTATCTACAACTTTTATATTTCTTTTTATTTTTTTTTATATATGAAATACATTTGTTTATTAATGGGAATCATTTCTTTTGTATCTCATATTATTTTTCGTAGCTTTTGATATTTTAAGTAAAGTAATGATTTAATAATAGAATTAAAAATAGATGTAAAAGTGTGGGGATATAAATTATTTAATAATAATTTATTTTCTTTTTTTTTTTTTACGTGTAAATTCATATTTTTT